>NC_079525.1:15168669-15266169 GCF_003711565.1 Takifugu flavidus
CACACGCACGCGCACACGCGCGCACACGCCGCGCACACACGCGCACCGCACACACGCGCACACACGCGCACACGCACGCGCACACACACACGCGCACACACGCGCACACGCGCACACACGCGCGCACACGCGCGCACACACACGCGCGCACACACACGCGCACACACACACGCGCACACGCACGCGCACACGCACGCGCACACACGCGCGCACACGCGCGCACACGCACGCGCACACACGCGCACACGCACTTTCACACTCACACACTCACACACACTCTCACTCTCACACACACACTCGAACACGCACGCACACTCACACGCGCACACCACACTCTCACACTTGCACTCGCACACTCTCACACACTCGCACACGTTCACTCTCACGCTCACACTCCACACACTCTCACCTCACGCTCACACTCTCACACTCACACTCTCACCACACTCTCACACACTCGCACACTCTCACACACTCTCACACACTCACACTGTCACACACTCGCACACACGCGCACTCTCACACGCACTCACACACGCCCACTCTCACACACACGCACTCTCACACGCACACGCTCACAACTCGCACACGCGCACACCACTCGCACACTTTCACACACTCACACTGCTCACACACTCGCACACACACTCGCACTCCACACGCTCTCTCACACACGCGCACACTCACTCTCCACACACACACTCACGCGCACACTCGCGCACGCACTCTCACACACTCTCACGCGCACACACTCTCACACACGCGCACACTCACGCGCACACGCACGCGCACAACACTCTCTCACACTCGCGCACACGCACGCGCACACTCGCGCACACACACTCTCTCACACACACGCTCACACACACACGCTCACACTCACTCACACTCACGCGCACACGCGCACACGCACACGCGCACACACGCGCACACGCGCACACACCGCACACACGCACACGGGCACACACGCGCACACACACGCGCACGCGCACACGCACGCACACACTCCCACGCGCACACACACGCACGCGCACACGCACACGCGCACACACGCGCACACGCGCACACACGCGCACACGGCACACACACCACACGCGCACACACCGCCACACACACGCGCACGCGCACACGCGCGCACACACGCGCACACGCACGCGCACACACACACAACGCACGCGCACACGCGCGCACGCACGCGCACACACGCGCACGCACACACGCGCACACACGCGCACACGCACGCGCACACACACACGCGCACACACGCGCACACGCGCACACACGCGCGCACACGCGCGCACACACACGCGCGCACACACACGCGCACACACACACGCGCACACGCACGCGCACACGCACGCGACACACGCGCGCACACGCGCGCACACGCACGCGCACACACGCGCACACGCACGCGCACACACACGCACGCGCACACGCGCTCACGCACGCGCACACACGCGCGCACACGCGCGCACACACACGCGCACACACGCGCACACACACGCGCACACACTCGCACTTGCACACGCTCACACGCTCTCACACTTTCACGCTCACACGCGCACGCTCACACACGTCTCACACACTCTCACACGCACTCGCACACACACACACTCTCACACTCTCACGCTCACACACGCTACACGCGCACACACTCTCTCACACACGCGCACACACACACTCTCACACACACACTCTCACACTCACTCTCACACACGCTCGCACACACACTCGCACACACTCTCACACGCACGCTCCACACACACGCACTCGCACACTCTCTCACTCACTCTCACACACTCACACACTCACTCTCACACACTCACACTCTCACACACACTCTCACACTCTCACTCTCACACTCTCACACACACTCTCAGACACTCTCACAATCTCTCACACACTTTCACACTCACTCTCACACACACTCACACTTCACACGCACTCTCACCACTCCCACCACACACTCACACACTCACACTCTCACACACTCTCACACACTCCCACTCTCACACACTCTCACACTCACTCACACACTCCCACTCTCACACACTCCCACTCTCACACACTCTCACACTCCCACTCTCACACACACTCTCACTCTCACACACTCCCACTCTCACACACACTCACTCTCACGGCTGTGTTTCTAACTGGTGTCCCCCACGTGCACCGTACTTCTCCCCTCCTCTGGGAGAGTCGTCTGATCTTTCCCTGAACAGGTGATCAGGAAGAATCCTCCGGAATGTTCATGTCAAATGTTCCTGGTTTCTCCTGCTTCTGTCCTGTCAGCAGCGTCTCTGTGGCTCCTCCCTCTCCAGTGTTTGTGGGGGGGCCGTGCGTGCAGACACAACCGCAGCAGAAGTTCTCCATCCTGATCCACAGCGTTCAATTATTCATACTGATATTGCAGTACAGGCAGAGATGGGGGGGTTCCTCGGAATATGTATGTTTGGCCAGTAGCAGCATCCACTCCCCTTCCTGCTCCGTGCCTGCCTCCGTTTGTGGCTCTTTATCTCCATCCCACCATCTCTGATTCCCAGTCTGCAGGTTCCTGCTCGTCCTCACAGAGACACCAGAGAACCTCAGTTCCTCAGATCTGAGGGTGGAACCTCATCGGAGGAACGCTTGACCTTCAGCGGCTGTACTTAACCCCCCCCCCCGGGAGGTTACATCATGCCATTTACAGCTCACCCTCCACCCGGCCCCCCCCAGGGGCAGCATCTTCTGGATATTGTGACCTGCTCCTGTCTCCTGTCGGCCAGTTTTCCTCCTGCTCTCTCTGAATGCGGCAGACAACTGCAGGCAAACTCCCCCCATTATGGAGATGACGGTCCTCCTCTGGCGGATGCCCCGGTTCTGTGAAATATGGGCTGTAACTGCGTCCCTGGGGACGACGGGGGGGGAAGGGGGGCAGGGCTGGATGTGGGGGCTGGTCCAGTAACGGGAGGAACATGTCTGCTTAGTGAGGTCACCAGAGATGACGGAGCAGGACGATAACATGAGGGAATCCTGACAGGTCATCAGTCACAGACTGGAGAAGCTGGCCGGGCTGGACACCAACATCTGGGTCAGGTTAAAAAACCTGGAGACCAGCGGGGGAGTCTGGGGGGGTGGGGGGGGGGGGCAGAGCGTTGTGGTTTCTGCTTAATTGAACCGTCCTCTGATGTCGTCAGTTCATTAAAGCAGCTCATGCTGCAGCGACGTCCCTGCGATCGCTCGGGAATTCTCCTAAATCCTGTCACCACGGTGCAGGAAGGTTGTCAACGGTAACCAGCCGCAGCCGTGAGGTCGCCGCTCCGGCTGCAAATACAGGGACAGGGTTTAGGAATGGGAACGAGACCTGGTTCATGTTCACCACAGCTGTTGAATCAGATCAGGTCTCATGATGAGTGCCCCCCCCCCCAGCTTCCTCTGTCACATCCTGCTGTTCATTTCATTAAGGATTCAGGGGCCAGTGGGAACACTCAGACGAGGTGCATCAATAAATCAAATCATATCTGAACCGACATGACGGATTTCAACGAGGTCAATGGACGTTGGTTCTTTATCTGAGATGAAGCCTCACACTTCTCTGCCTGTAGAGGTCGGATCCCCAGCTCTGCTCCCCAGGTCTCCTCCCCAGGTCTCCACCCCAGGTCTCCTCCCCAGGTCTCCACCCCAGGTCTCCACCCCAGGTCTCCACCCAGGTCTGATCCCCAGCTCTGCTCCCCAGGTCTCCTCCCCAGGTCTCCACCCCAGGTCCCCCCAGGTCTCCACCCAGGTCTCCACCCCAGGTCTGATCCCCAGCTCTGCTCCCCAGGTCTCCTCCCCAGGTCTCCTCCCCAGGTCTCCTCCCCAGCTCTCCTCCCCAGCTCTGCTCCCCAGGTCTCCTCCCCAGCTCTGCTCCCCAGGTCTCCTCCCCAGGTCTCCACCCCAGGTCTCCTCCCCAGGTCTCCTCCCCAGGTCTCCACCCCAGGTCTCCTCCCCAGGTCTGATCCCCAGGTCTCCTCCCCAGGTCTCCACCCCAGGTCTGCTCCCCAGGTCTCCACCCCAGGTCTCCTCCCCAGCTCTGCTCCTGCTTCTGTTTAGTGATGACGGACTTGGATGAAAAGATCTACCCAGTCCAGCCCAGTTTAACCCAGTCTAACCTAGTTTAACCCAGTTTAACCCAGTTTAACCCAGTCTAACCCAGTTTAACCCAGTCTAACCCAGTTTAACCCAGTCTAACCTAGTTTAACCCAGTTTAACCCAGTCTAACCCAGTCTAACCCAGTTTAACCCAGTCTAACCTAGTTTAACCCAGTCTAACCCAGTCTAAACCAGTCTAACCCAGTTTAACCCAGTTTAACCCAGTCTAACCTAGTTTAACCCAGTTTAACCCAGTCTAACCCAGTCTAACCTAGTTTAACCCAGTTTAACCCAGTCTAACCCAGTCTAACCTAGTTTAACCCAGTTTAACCCAGTTTAACCCAGTCTAACCTAGTTTAACCCAGTTTAACCCAGTTTAACCTAGTTTAACCCAGTTTAACCCAGTCTAACCCAGTCTAACCCAGTCTAACCTAGTTTAACCCAGTTTAACCCAGTCTAACCCAGTCTAACCTAGTTTAACCCAGTCTAACCCAGTTTAACCCAGTCTAACCTAGTTTAACCCAGTCTAACCCAGTTTAACCCAGTCTAACCTAGTTTAACCCAGTTTAACCCAGTCTAACCTAGTTTAACCCAGTCTAACCCAGTCTAACCTAGTTTAACCCAGTCTAACCCAGTCTAACCCAGCCTTGCTCATTAACAGCTGCTTCCATCCAGGTTAGTTTCATCCATCCAGTGTTTAACATTTAAGGCTCCAGCCTGACGGGGCATTAACGGGGGGGGGGGGGGCAGATGGTGATGGTGGGGGGGCAGATGGTGATGGGGGGGGGCAGATGGTGATGATGGGGGGGCAGATGGTGATGATGGTGATGGTGGGGGGGCAGATGGTGATGGTGGGGGGGCAGATGGTGATGGTGGGGGGGCCAATGGTGGTGGTGGGGGGGCAGATGATGGTGATGGTGGGGGGGCAGCCTGGGGGGGCAACCTGCTGAACCAACAGTCAGTCAGGAACAAACATGAGATCTGACAGTTTTTCCAGTTTTCCTGACGGATGGATTTCATTACATCGACTGTTCATTATTCCGAATAAACATTTATTCGGGACAGACTTTCATCGCATATTTAACGTTTTGTTTTGTTCATTAAGCTGCTCTTGTGACTCGGGAATATGGTTGGAAAGTCTTGTGCTAATAAGAGCCATTTTGGCTGCTCCCAAATCATCTTTCAGCTGCTGTTTCCTATAAATGTAATTGGATTATAAGTCCGTGTTTTATGGATCCATCTGCTAGCATGGCGGCGCTGCCGGATAATTGCTTTCTGTTCTGCTTATTATGGGAATGTTGTTGAGCTTCTGAGAGTCCCGGAGCCAGAAAGGTGCTGCGTCAGCATCAGCGTGCGCCTTTAACCTGTAACGTTTCAAACGCTGCAGCTGAGCAGAACCAGAACCAGAACCAGAACCAGGTCCATGATTTATGAGCTTTAAATCTCTGCTGTCGCTGCCGTTTAAGATGAGAGCAAAAGGGTCAAACCTCAACATGATGAGGTTCTGTGTTTCTCATCACGTGACCCGGAAGTGACACGCTCACCTTAGCGTGTCTGGGTCATCCTGTGGGTTTGTTCCTGAGGCAGCAAGAACCAGGTCTGAATCAGCCTGAAACAGGTCTGAAACAGTCTGAAACAGCCTGAAACAGTCTGAAACAGGTCTGAAACAGTCTGAAACAGCCTGAAATAGGTCTGAAACAGGCTGAAACAGGTCTGAAACAGCCTGAAACAGTCTGAAACAGCCTGAAACAGCCTGAAACAGGTCTGAAACAGCTTTAAACAGGTCTGAACCAGGCCTGAAACAGCCTGACTCAGCCTGAATCAGCCTGAAACAGCCTGAAATAGGTCTGAAATAGGTCTGAATCAGCCTGAAACAGCCTGAAACAGCCTGAAACAGGTCTGAAACAGCCGACAACACTGCGGCAGCACTCATGATGGAACAGGACCTCTGTGCTCTTCCTGTTCTGCTTCATCACCTTGAATGTTCCCTTTAAAATGAAGTGAATATTCACAGTCCTTGAGATTCATCATGAACCTTCAGTTTTTATTCAACTTGAGGTGGGAACACAAAACTTTGACCATTTTTTGTGGCACAAAAGACACTTTTATATATACGATGGTAAAAATTTCAGAAGGCTGAATCAGGCAAGTTTTCTAAGGAAAACCGGGATTTCCCTACAACGCTCCTGTCAAAGCCCCCCTGCTGAGATCTGGCAGGAGACACTGGCCTCATCCCGATGCTTCACTTTCACCTTCAGAAACTTGAGCTGGAGATTAGGGCTCCATTAGGATGCAGGGAGCGTCTAAGGCGCCATCCCAGTGCTGTCGCAACAGCTCTTGAATGGATAAAAACAGGAGTTTTGGTCTCTACAGCGTCTCACTGGAATGCTGGCGTGATGAAGCACTCGTGTCCTTCAGTGACCTTGATGTGTTCAGACAAGGAGAAGGTTTCGCAGTCACTCCTGAGGCACCTGTGAGACCCCTGGACAGGTCGCTCACGTCACTGTTTGTGAAGGAGAACGATGGAAAGAGACAATGTTCACCTGCACGCTGGGAACACCAGGAACCCCGGGAACGCTGGAAACACCAGGAACATGAGGAACCCTGGGAACACCAGGAACCCCGGGAACGCTTGTAACACCGGGAACACGAGGAACGCCAGGAACGCTGGAAACACTGGGAACGTTGGTAACACCGGGAACATGAGGAACTCTGAAAACACCGGGAACATGGGGAACCCTGGGAACACCAGGAACCCCGGGAACGCTTGTAACACCGGGAACATGAGGAACGCTGAAAACACCGGGAACATGAGGAACCTGGGAACACGAGGAACATGGGGAACGCTGGGAACACCAGAAACATGGGGAACCCTGGGAACGCTGGAAACACTGGGAACGTTGGTAACACCGGGAACATGAGGAACGCTGAAAACACCGGGAACATGGGGAACCCTGGGAACATGAGGAACCCTGGGAACACCAGGAACATGGGGAACGCTGGGAACACGAGGAACATGGGGAACCCTGGGAACACCAGGAACGCTGGAAACACCAGGAACATGAGGAACACTGGAAACACCAGGAACACGAGGAACGCTGGGAACATGGAGAACGCTGGGAACCCCGGGAATGCCAGGAACGCTCTTGCCATCCTTCACATTTCCATGCAGCCATGAGCGGAAGCAGGTCAGAGTCTTTGCAAAAGACAGTCAGGAAAGCAGTCGGGTGTAAAGTATCACAATTTTATTACAAAAATTATATTCTTCATTTGTCATTTTTGCCATGCTTGGAGCTATAACAATACAGTAGAAAACCCAACCCAGAGAAGATAGTAAAGCCAATTCCAAGGATGGAATTCCGTCGTCCATGCTGTTACTGTACAATACTGTGACATTCCATATACAGTGTGGTACAAACATCTGCCAAAAACACGCCATGTCAGCAACAAACCGGAATTACAAACTTACATTTACTGGAAAAACAAGAGAAAGAAACCAGCTCCAAAAAGAAGGATTGAAGTAGCAACTGAGACCATCGCGAATGTGCAGAATGTTTGGAGCAGCCCAAGGCACCCAGGCTTTGTAGCAAGGTTGGCACGGCAACGACATTCCTACAGAAACACTGAAAGCAACGATGATCACAAATCAACTCGTACACGTCCTGACTTTGCAGCGCCCTTCATCCCACCCTCCTCTCCATCGCTTCTTCAGTCACAGTGCAAGTTCCGTTGGGGGGGGGTCCAGCAGAGTAAAGGGTGAGGGCGGGGGGGTCCAGCAGAGTAAAGGGTGCGGGGCGGGGGGGGGGGGGGTCCAGCAGAGTAAAGGGTGAGGGCGGGGGGGCTTGCAGGAAGTCATACCATGTGAGACATCACTTCACGGCGCCAAACACCAACAGAAACCGGACTGGCAGCGTGATGCGCCGCTCTTCCCAGGGAAGAGGGCGGAGCAGTTATGCAATTCCGTAAATTGTCCGAACATAAGGTGCAGGACGTCGGGCTGCCAGCCCACACAGAAGAAGCCAAATGAGAAGCTCAAGTGTGCTATCACCAGAATGCTCAAGGTTAAAAAAAGGAAGTTTTTCTTTTCTCGAGTGGAAAATGTTCTGCACAGAAATACCTTCAAAATCCGAGATTTAAGCGCAAATAATGACTCAGCTCGTCTCAAACAAAGAAAGACAGGAAGGACAAAAGCTCAGAAATACAGAGAGGACTCTTCGACGGCGAAGCGCACTTCAGTTGAACGCACGGCACGCCTCGAAACTCCACTTGGTCGCTCCTCCGAATATTTCGATGTTGCTCTCCGTCCAGGAGAAGACGTTCCCCGCCAGAGCTTTGCTAGCGCAGGTCGCCAAGTTCTTGATCTCGCCCCCAGAAAGTTTCCGGTTCCATATGTTCAAATTTGCCAGCTCGCCCACATATGCTTGCGTGGCGTCGAAGCCTCCGCCCAGCGTGTCCTGTGGGAGCAGGTAGAGATGATGTTGTTGGAGATACGTGATACGAGTCTCATGAAAGGGAGAATTTGGCTAAAAGCTGATTCACACGGTCAGAAAACCAAAACTATCTACTCACAATTCCGGCCTGATTATAATCAGCAAGTTTACCCTTATTTGATGCTAATTTAGCCTGACGCTCTGAAGCAGAATCACCAGAATCACACCCAAGCTCTGACCTGCTCCTGTCCCAGGACCAGCACCCCCTCTGGTTTGATGGGGTGATATGGTGCCAGGTTCTCCCCGCTGCCCCGCATCATGCCGTCCTGAAAGGCTTCCCACATCCCATCTCTGGTTGTCCATGTGACGCAGAGGTGGTGCCATTTCCCATCGTTGATGAGGAACGGGAGCTTTGCCACCTGCAGCAGTAGGAATCACACGATCACATCAGACTCACAGCTTCTTCTGTGGTCCCAGATGAACCTCACACCTCCTTTCGTATCAAAACAGACTTTCCTTCTTTTCTTTTCCTTCCCTTGTATTTTAGTTGCTGCACAGATAATCTGCCAGGACTCTAAATGGTTCTATAACATTTGCACAGGTTACATGGACGTTATGGAAGCGCGACGCTCAGAAGCTTTAGGGACTTCCATTACCTTATCATTGATGAGAATTTCCATTGGGTGGTTCCCCCATTCAATGAGCACAAGCTCATTCGCCTGACCCGGGACAGCGTAGGAGAAGGGGGTCCCCACGCCGGGGGAGGCGTTAGACTTAATCCACAGACACACAGTGAAGGAGACCATCTCCGGGAGGCTCCTCTTGGCTTTGGCGTACATGTAATTGGTTCTTAGAGGGAAGGTGAGCTGAAATTTATCTTCGGGTCTGGTGTCTTTTCCTGTCAATGACATGTCACTTTTATCACAGAGTTAAGAAAGTAAAAGGAAAAGAGTAGATTAATTCGATTAATTATGTAACATAATGCGATTAATAATTCGATTAACTATGTGACATAATTCGATTAATAATTCGATTAATTATGTGACATAATTCGATTAATTATGTGACATGATTGGATCAAGAATTGGATTAATTATGTAACATAGTTATATTAATAATTCGATTAATTTTGTAACATAATTAGGTTAATGAGATTTTCTAGGCTTTGTTCTGAATGTTCCAGGGCATTATCACCATATAACTTTCTCGCTGCCTAGACACGCACGCGCATTGGTGAAACCCTGCACAAATTGCGCAGTGCCAGACGCGCCCTGCAAAGTTTCACGCGTGAGATCTGCAGGATCTTTGGTTTGTGACAGGAGAGCCGGCGGAGGAGCCTGATCCCACCGAGGCTGAAGTGCTGTTGAAATATGCGCAGCGCTGCAGCGGCGGCACCCGCACATCGGTGCCGCTCAGTGGGTCCAATTCAAATAAGACGCAGAAAGTCCCGGCGCGACCACACACGCACCTTTCTCCAAGTCGGTGATGCGGTGGTGCAGCGAGGTGAGCGTGGACTCCACTTTGTTCCGCTGCTCGGTGTCGTTGCGGGGGCCGCTTTTGGTCTCCTCGAGCGTGTTGACGCGGGACAGAACCTGCTTCTCCATGTCGTCTATCTTGTTCTGCAGCAGGTCTTTGAGGCTGTTGGTCTGCACCGTGTTGTTGCCTCGGCTGTACTGCTGGAGAAGGAGAAGCAGAAGAAAGTTCTTTATCTCTTGAGCCCTGTCCTACATTACCCTCACTCTTTGGATTCATGCCAGATCACACCGAATTCGGTTTGCGTGTCACTTCACTCTGCAGAACTAAAAACGCCAAATGACGGAAGAAGATGATCCCCCCCCCCCCCCCATGCATACCTCTAGGTTCTCCAGTCTTTGTTTCAGCGTCTGTAAAGTCTGTCCGAGCTGGGCCAGAGTGTCCGTGGTACCCCTGGATACATCCCCCATCGTGTTCTTGGAGCCCGGCCGCCTCCCGCCGGGTCCCGCCGCGGGGAGCGTCTGTCCCTCGCAGCGGCTGAGTTTAGACGTCAGTTCCCTGATCGTCTCCCTTTGGTTCATGATGGTCTCCTTCTGCTGCAGCACGGTCTCGCGCAGCTGCATGACCGTGGTCTTCAGGTCTTCCGCCGGCCCGCTGCTCTGCATCGACGCCGTGCATAAGTCCATGTTTTTGGGAACCGAAGTGCAAATGAATTGCGTCTGTCCGAGTTCTTGCGCCGAACTGTCCGCAGCGACCAGACAAGAAAGTAGAAAAAGTTTCCACGAGGAAGCCTCCATGGTTACGGCGCTTGTGAAGCGTGTGAGCGTGCGTGTGTATGTGGCGTGAGCGCGGCTTCGGCGCCTCTGCGTGTCCAGCTGAAGTGAGCGCTGTGCGGGCTGTGCGGGCTGTGCGCTCTTTTATAGCGGACTGCGCAGCGCAGCTTCACCGCATTAATGAGGGGAGGGGGCGGGTCTCCTGCACCTACAGAGCTCCGCCCCTTATTTAAGGTCGTCTCCGCCGTTCCTCGCACAGCGTCATCTCCACGACACGAATGTTACATAAAACGACCAACAGCGAGCTGATTATTGAGTCACTTTTATTATTGCTATTATTGTTTCAGCCTTGTGTCACCAAAATCACCCTTCAATGAACAAAAGGCAGGCTGTCTCTGAACTGTAGATAATGAGAGGTTAACGTCTAGAAATATGGAAAAATACATGTCAGGTTTCGTGGAAACAGAGATGTAAAGTATCATAGTTTTAGTTGGTGATTCCTCTTTCTTTTTCGCTAAAATCGTGTGTTTTGATGAGAGCTTTGTTCTGGTTAAAGACGTCATGACCTTGCGCTGAAAGCGTGTTGCGACATTATTAGTCCACCTTAAATGGCTCCCGCGCAGTCAGACCCGCATCGTCCTGCAAACACGCGCTTTCCAGTTTACAGCTTCTTCACATCACTGCTCACATAGTCAGAGGCCTTTTACCTCTCCTGCAACGACAAAGAAAAGTCTGTGGCACATCTCGGCCCATAATAGGGTCAATTTTGGGATTGTTCTGGGTAATAATGAAATAAATAGATGTGCGACTTGTCCCTCATGGTCCGTGAACACGTCAGGTGGCAAAGCTTCAACAGTACCAACAGCCAGGATTGCGTCAGCAGATCATCACACTGGGCCCAAACTGGCGTGAGGACTAAAGGTCAAAGGTAAAACAAAATCACCCTGACCTCGGTCTCTTTACTGTTTGAAGAATTGAAGTTCTTGACACCGAGTCCTGTAATAGTTACGGTTTGGGATGTGCAGGATATAAACCTGCCCAGACGATTCATCACCGTAGAAATCCTTGAAAAGCAGCTAAAATAATATGTAGTTAAAGCTGTAGTTAAATCCTGGTGCTGCACTATCGCGCCTTTGTCCAGTTCTCGGTGAGCTTACACACTCACAAGCGCACGTGATACGCAACACACACTTTTAGTTCTTCTGTAATTTATTGCTTCTGCGCTTCAAGATTGGTTTTGACATTAGAGCGGCCAGAAGGTGGAGATTGGGTGCCTATTGATCAGCAGTCTGCCTTCATTTGTTCAATTATTGATTGTAATCAGCGAGGCCCTGAGCTGCTGGAAGCCACAAATGGTTAATGGCACCGAGTCGCGGCAGGCGTGCACGGCAGGCGTGCACGGCAGGAGTGCACGGACAGGCCAAAACCCTCCATCATGCCACATGAGCAGTTAGAACTCTCCAGGTCCTGTAGGTTACAGTAAAGCAGACTGGGGAGACCTCAGGAAGGCTGTCTTCAGGGGACAGGGGACAGGTCCCGGTGAACCCTTCCTGCTTCCCCTGGGGTAGTTGGGAGGACGGGGCAGCTGCAGGATCAGCACCACCCCAGGGGTTAGGGTGGGGCAACAGCTGAAATCCATAATGATCAGTCTCTCAGGCTCACTGAATAATGCAGAGCTTTATAATAGAAGCCGGTCCCTAATGGCAGAGATAGATAAGAACAATTTCCCACACTCACAGCAAACGGCCTGCTTATTTGTGCAGCATGAGCAGAAGCAGCAGCACGCGCACGTCAGCGTGCACGTGGCAGCTACAGTCACACACTACACACACCTCGCATCATACAGAACTCTAAAAATTTATTAATTTCTTTTAGGGATATGCTTTAGTATCTGATGCACAAGTGTGTTGATTTATGAGGACACATGTCAATTTAGCTCTATAAAAGGTGTATAAAGGTGTATAAAGGTGTATAAAGGTGTGTATAAAGGTGTGTATAAAGTGTCTATAAAGGTGTATAAAGGTGTATAAAGGTGTGTATAAAGGTGTATAAAGGTGTGTATAAAGGTGTATAAAGGTGTATAAAGGTGTATAAAAGGTGTATAAAGGTGTCTATAAAGGTGTATAAAGGTGTGTATAAAGTGTGTATAAAGTGTGTATAAAGTGTGTATAGTCTAATATCACACAACATTAAAGCTCAGTGACAAATGTTCTGTGATCATCACTGTGGGGAATTTTGCCTCTCCATCAGCACAGGAAGCTCAGTTGTTACTGGAATTTATGTTGACTGGACGTGAACACACACACACACACACACACACACACTCACACACACTCACACACACTCACACACACTCACACACACACACACACACACACACACACACACGCTCACACACACACACACACACACACTCACACTCACTCCCTGGTCAAATGTGGATGTTGAAACCACATTTGTTCAGCCATATGTGCTTCATTCATTCCCCTCTGCTCACATTTCCTGCTGCTCTGCTGAGAACCAAGATGTGATTTACAGTAACTGAAGCTTCGCCTGAGCGGAAGAGCTGAGAGCTGATGTCTACAGAGAAGAGCTGAGGTCTACAGAGAAGAGCTGATGTCTACAGAGAAGAGCTGAGGTCTACAGAGAAGAGCTGATGTCTACAGAGAAGAGCTGAGAGCTGATGTCTACAGAGAAGAGGTGAGAGCTGATGTCTACAGAGAAGAGCTGAGAGCTGATGTCTACAGAGAAGAGCTGAGAGCTGATGTCTACAGAGAAGAGGTGAGAGCTGAGGTCTACAGAGAAGAGCTGATGTCTACAGAGAAGAGCTGATGTCTACAGAGAAGAGCTGATGTCTACAGAGAAGAGCTGATGTCTACAGAGAAGAGCTAAGAGCTGATGTCTACAGAGAAGAGCTGAGGTCTACAGAGAAGAGCTGAGAGCTGATGTCTACAGAGAAGAGCTGATGTCTACAGAGAAGAGGTGAGAGCTGAGGTCTACAGAGAAGAGCTGAGGTCTACAGAGAAGAGCTGAGAGCTGAGGTCTACAGAGAAGAGCTGATGTCTACAGAGAAGAGGTGAGAGCTGATGTCTACAGAGAAGAGCTGAGAGCTGATGTCTACAGAGAAGAGCTGATGTCATTGGAAGGAAGGACATTAGAAATGGATGGAGAGACCATCTTCATCCTGTGTGAGGAAGAGCCCAGAAACACACACACACCCACACAAAGTCGTCGCCATCATCATCATCACCATCATCATCATCATCTTCTTCATCACAACCACCAGCATCACCATCTTCATCATCATCACCATCTTCTTCTTCTTCATCACAACCACCATCATCATCTTCATCACCATCTTCTTCTTCTTCATCACCACCATCATCATCATCATCACCATCATCATCACCATCTTCATCACAACCATCATCATCACCATCTTCATCACCATCTTCTTCATCTTCATCACAGCCAGTGCGTGGAGTTTTGACAGTGAAACTCGATGAGTCCGTTACTCTGCGTGGTTTCCGTGGTTACCATGGTTTCTGTCCTCCGTGTACGGCTGAATCATCCGACCACACTTATTGGAGGAAAATGTGATTTTTCCCGCTGTCGCGGCTGCTGCTCTGTCGGTTTAGAAGTGTCTGATAAAGGAAGCTGAAGCTTTTTCAGAAGGTTCCTTCACGTCTCTTCTGACTGGTGGACCCAGATGTGAAGAGTCGGACCTGCTGGGTGTTTCAGGACGGAACACTGGAGACGAGACCCTGGGAAGCAGGAGGACCTGGAGAACCTCACGTACCAACGCATGTGTGTCGGTATCGTTCTCCCCCAAACAACCTGTTGGGTAATAGAAGCTGTTTCTCCAACCAGGAAGTGTTTTCAGGAGTGTGAAGGATGACGACGAGGATCTGGTCTGTGAAGCTGGAGCAGGTGATTCCCACCAGGAGAGCTGGGATATCTCCTAAAGCCTGTCGGCCTCAGAAGTTCCATCACCACGTCCATATCATCTAGCATACAGGTGGACACTCACTGCTTAGGTGCACCTTGCTGGTGTTGGTGCCCCCCCCCCACCTTCAGAACGGCCATATTGGCATGAAAGCATCTGGTAGCTCGTAGCCTCACGTTCATGTTCCTAGCTGACGTTTTCTTCCAGGTTAGGAGCCTTCAGAGATGGTGCTGTAATGAACGGCTATTTGAGTTACTGCTGCCTTCCTCTCACCTCGAACCGGCCTGTCCACCCCCCCTCTGACCTCTGACCTCTGACCTCTCATATCAGCAATCACCACACAGTTGGGACCAACTCGAGATGGTTGTGGGAAAGACGAGTAGATGAGCAGTTCCGAAGACTCAGACCAGCCTGTCTGTTGTCGTGACCACGTCTACCTGCATGGAGGTGCCACGTGATTGGCTGATTAGGGTGAGTGGAGGTGAACTCCTGGTTCTACTCCACAATGACATGAATAAAAGCTCTAAATGTGATGATAGAGGTGCTAGCTATATGAGATAACATCTATCTTATCTTATCTTCTATATATGCACAGCTACAGCTAGCACCTGTCTTCTTCAGGTGGTTCTTGAGTTAATTATAGGCTCATTCTAGACAAAAACAGAATAAAAGTGTGCATTTGGTTCTGCATTCATTAGCTTTTCTGATGCTTTTGACTACATGTTTAATCCCAAGCTGGATGAAGAACCATTTCATTGACTCAACCACCACTTTTGGACTGACACACACTCAGACCTGAGCCTGATACACAGACCGGCTACTTTATGCTGACTCCGTTAAAAGGCTGCACGTCTATGTTTTATGGATTTCTTTGGCTTTTTATTTGATTTTGCACAGCTAAGGTGAGAACCTAAGTGAACTTGCACAACACATATAGAGGACAAATAAGTGTGTTTCCAGTTTTAACCTCTTTTAGGGGACACATGGGTCTTCTGCTGTAAGGGTGGGAGGGAGACTTCTGGACTGAAACAGCCTTGATCTCCCCCACCAACCTGCTGGAGGTCTGTAGCATGAATGAAGGTCACTGACATGTTAAACGGGTGTTACTGGGACCACTGACGTCTTCTGAACACGTTCTCCAGGATGGCTGAGTGGCCACGGCTCAGTAGGTGCTATTGATTATGTTGTCAGCTAACTCTGTTAGCAATTACAGAGTAATAGCAAGAACACAAAGATCATTTACATATCTGTCAGCAGTGGTTATTGACAGAGGGGCTTGGTCCGTTTGGATCGGGAACCTGCCAGGATGTGACGCTGTGTTTAAGAATGGCCGTCGTATTAATGTGTGTGCATTTAAACCACAGCATTCATCTCTGTGAGGCTGCGCTATGGTTTCAGCTACTGCTATTAAATCTTAGCCTGGACGTGCGTCACAGTCAATGACTCCTCATAAACTGGTTATTCGCCCCCCTCAGGTGTGATAAAACCACCTGACAATCTAATGTGGAGGTTAGCGTAACTCATGAGAGGAAAAGCTAAATTGTGGATTTAATTGAGGGGTGCAGCTCATCGGCACTGCTGAGGGATCTGGTAATGGCCTTCTAGCCCGGAACTCCACCACCTTCCCTGTGATTCCTGACTGAGAGCTGCCCGACGTTGCCCGAAGCATCCGACTGACCCAGAAGGATGTGGACATCAGAAAAGATCTGTCAGCTGTCCCAGATAAAGTGGGTGTTTACAGGGACAGGCAAGGAGGAATGATCTGGGTTCTGGTGGCATCACTCAGGGTCTCGAGGGTTGTTCTTGCAGAAAGACTGAGAGACACATTTGAGAGGACATTTACATTAATGAGGATCATCCTGACGCAGTGCGAATGAGCTTAAAGAGCCGATGACCAACGGGTAACCGGCCCCCCAGGAGCCCCCCAGGAGCCCCTGGAGCTGTGGAGGGTCTGAAAGGTCTGGTGATGATGTGCGTTTATCTGTCCATCATGATGTCACAGACCACTAGTGTCCCTCAGAAGAGATCAACGCTGGCTCCTTTGAATGTGTGCAGTTTGAGAAAGTGGCTCAATCCAAAAATGTTTATATGCTAGGCTAGGCTAGCTCTAAAATCATCTTTTAATAGAGGTTGTTATAACAAGAGGCAACATGGTGTTGCCCTCTACATGAAAAAAAGTCAGGCTTTAGCCAAAAAGCAGTGTGGCCTCCTGAAGGTGGCGAGAAGCTGAAGTCCACCTGGTGCAGCCGTGAAGGTTCTGGGGAGCAGGAAATGCTAACCTTGCTAAATGCTAACCTTGCTAAATGCTAACCTTAGATACAGCTGATGAAAATGAGATTGTCTTTCTTGGGCAGTTTGAAGATTGATGCATTAACTAAGAACTGGACCACTTTGAAGAGAATTCTGTCTGTTGTGAAACTACGTAACCCGACTCAGGCAGTGGTTCAGCACCTACCGGCCAGCCCATATATATACAGTATATATATATATATATATATATATATGGCCAGGCCATATATATATATACTGTATATATATATATATATATATATGGCCAGGCCATATTATATATTCCAATAATCAGATGTGACACTCGGCCCATCATTCACCGCCCCCCCCCGAGGACCAGAACTCAGTCACACCTACGTCCCATTAGACGCAGGATCTAGGTCACCGATCCACATGACGCTCTGCTCACCCGGTACCAACCCAGCACGTCCCCCGTCCCCCGTCCAGTTAGACCTCGTTAGACACCATCTTAGAGGAGGCCTTTGTTTGAGCGGAATTTGGCCGCTTTCTGTTGTCGAGGATTTAAAACAGTTGAAGAAAAATCTTGGAATTTTTTTCCCATCTTTTAATAAGCGGAAGAGTGTCTCCACGAGTCAAGATGGTGGGAGGAGCAACATTCTCAGATATTATTGGCAATATAGACGTAAATATTTAATATACACACAAGAATCTGTATAAATATCCAGCCTATATGTAACAATGTGCTTATAAATATGTAATACACACACCCTTCATCCATATAACTGGTGTGTAACCCCCCCCCCCCCCCCCCGAAGTCTGCCAATCAGTATAATAATAATCCACATAAATGAGGTTCGTTCAAAGATTCTGAAGCTGCAAAATAACTAATTTACTTTTGCTGAGTTTCATCATCAAGACTTTACTCGTGTTTTCCTGATTCCACATTCCTGAGTAAAGTTAAAGTTAAAGGAACTTTACATTCCTGAGTAAAGTTAAAGTTAAAGGAACTTTACATTCCTGAGTAAAGTTAAAGTTAAAGGAACCTTTACATTCCTGAGTAAAGTTAAAGTTAAGGAACTTTACATTTCTGAGTAAAGTTAAAGGAACCTTTACATTTCTGAGTAAAGTTAAAGGAACCTTTACATTCCTGAGTAAAGTTAAAGTTAAAGGAACCTTTACATTCCTGAGTAAAGTTAAAGTTAAGGAACCTTTACATTCCTGAGTAAAGTTAAAGTTAAAGGAACCTTTCCATTCCTGAGTAAAGTTAAAGTTAAAGGAACTTTACATTTCTGAGTAAAGTTAAAGGAACCTTTACATTTCTGAGTAAAGTTAAAGGAACCTTTACATTCCTGAGTAAAGTTAAAGTTAAAGGAACCTTTACATTTCTGAGTAAAGTTAAAGTTAAAGGAACCTTTACATTTCTGAGTAAAGTTAAAGGAACCTTTACATTTCTGAGTAAAGTTAAAGGAACCTTTACATTCCTGAGTAAAGTTAAAGTTAAAGGAACCTTTACATTCCTGAGTAAAGTTAAAGTTAAAGGAACCTTTACATTCTGAGTAAAGTTAAAGTTAAAGGAACTTTACATTCCTGAGTAAAGTTAAAGTTAAGGAACCTTTACATTCCTGAGTAAAGTTAAAGTTAAAGGAACCTTTACATTCCTGAGTAAAGTTAAAGTTAAAGGAACCTTTACATTTCTGAGTAAAGTTAAGGAACCTTTACATTTCTGAGTAAAGTTAAAGGAACCTTTACATTCCTGAGTAAAGTAAAGTTAAAGGAACCTTTACATTCCTGAGTAAAGTTAAAGTTAAAGGAACCTTTACATTTCTGAGTAAAGTTAAAGTTAAAGAACTTTACATTCCATTCCTGAGTAAAGTTAAAGTTAAAGGAACCTTTACATTTCTGAGTAAAGTTAAAGGAACCTTTACATTTCTGAGTAAAGTTAAAGGAACCTTTACATCCTGAGTAAAGTTAAAGTTAAAGGAACCTTCCATTCCTGAGTAAAGTTCAAGTTAAAGGAACCTTTACATTCCTGAGTAAGTTAAAGTTAAAGGAACCTTTACAAGTTAAAGTTCGAGGATCGGTCGATTTCCTTGTCTGTTCATTATTAGATCAGTTTTCTAGGGATTTATAACTGATCTCAGACCTGCCAGAGGGCTCGACTGGACCTCCTCACTGAAATACAGGTTTCTAGTTCTGGCCCTGGACCCCCCCGGACCCCCCGGGCCCGCAGATGGGCAGGTGGGTGGCCGAGAGAGTGAGAGAGTGAGTGAGTGAGAGTGAGAGTGAGTGAGTGAGTGAGTGAGTGAGTGAGTGAGTGAGTGAGTGAGTGAGTGAGTGAGTGAGAGAGGGAATGAGTGAGGGAGTGAGTGAGTGAGTGAGAGAGGGAGTGAGTGAGTGAGTGATGAGTGAGTGAGTGAGTGAGTGAGTGAGTGAGTGAGTGAGTGAGTGAGTGATGAGTGAGTGAGTGAGTGAGAGAGGGAATGAGTGAGGGAGTGAGTGAGAGAGTGAGTGAGAGAGAGTGAGTGAGAGAGGGAGCGAGTGAGTGAGTGAGAGAGAGGGTGAGAGAGAGAGAGTGAGTGAG
Organism: Takifugu flavidus; assembly: GCF_003711565.1. Lineage (NCBI taxonomy): Eukaryota > Metazoa > Chordata > Actinopteri > Tetraodontiformes > Tetraodontidae > Takifugu > Takifugu flavidus. The sequence goes on from NC_079525.1 coordinate 15,188,235, forward strand.
AGAGGGAGTGAGTGAGAGAGGGAGCGAGTGAGTGAGCAAGTGAGTGAGTGAGCGAGTGAGCGAGCGAGCGAGTGAGCGAGTGAGTGAGCGAGTGAGCGAGTGAGCGAGCGAGTGGCTCCTGCATCACAGGAACCAGCAGCATCAAACAAAGATGAATGGAAATGCTGTTGTTATTATGTTGTTATTACAGTCTGTTGGAGGTTATAACAGGCTGGGAGAGCACGAGAGGAGCGACACGTCCTCGCGGCTTCTGTCTCCTCTTACTTTCATCTGCATCTGTCCAATGAGAGAAACACAGGATTGCAACGCTGCCCTGGCGAAGCGCTCAGTTCCGAGCACCCACCCATCCATCACCTCCACCCTCTGCTCTGTTGAAATTACTCCTTTCAAACCACGTTTCTCCTTTCTCACATTGTTTTATTTAACTTAGAAGCAGCTTCTGCTTCCAGCATCCAACTGGCTGTCATGATGGGAGGGTGGATGATATGCACACACACACACACACCACACACACACACACACACACACTCTGAGCAGATCTGATTAGTTTTCAGGGTTTCGGGGGGGTAGGAACCCACCGGCGGCCAGGTGCCTGTGAGTGTCCAGCACGTCAGATTGTTCCTGAGCGGGGTTGTGAGCAGGAAGCCTCCGTGATGATTGCTGGGCTGGCAAACGCACACACAGCACGGTTTCCAAGGCTTCCGCCATCTGCTGCTGCAATTTCATGTTTTCTGATGAAGCGCATGAATAATGTACTTCTGAGCACCGCTCGGCTCCACACACACCTCGGATGCTGTGTACGTCGCATCCACTGATAGATAAAGTCCCACAGGCCTTTAATTAAAACATCGGTCACCGTCATCGTCCGTTTACGGTGTTTGTGGCTGGGATCTGTGCAGCCATTGCTCATCCTAACTGAACCATCACCAAAGTGCTTCACAGACCTGCTGTTTCTCTGAGAAATGCTAATCAGACCGAGCTGTGTGCTGGGCGCCGCCCACCGAAGGGTTAATGCCAGGCTAATGCTAATGCTAATGGGGAGCAGCATCACTAGTAACCTGCTACAGGTGGCCTTGTCAGTCATGGCTTTGTTCCCTTTGTTGCTCTTCAAAGAAGGACCAGACACTGTCCAGGTAACAAGCCCCTCGTCGGCCCTGGACAGCTTCACACGTGGGGAACGGACCGTCTCGTTCCAGTTTGTTGCCTCGAGGTAATTATAACAAGAACTAACGAACAAACCCTCTCAGATCACCACCTCCGTCGTCCCTCAGGCTGAAACTGAGCACAAGGGCTACGTAAACATCCCTGAATCACAACTGAGTCAGGATAAACTGACCACACGTCCTTCTAAAACTAAACTAGTCATCGTGCTGCACTGTAGCGATGTGCAGAATATTCTGCCTTGTTAGTGACAGTGATCTCATAAATCTTGTGATGTCCCATGTGTTTGTCACCTGCACAGGAAAGAGAAGGTTCAGGACTCGTGACCACCTCCTGTCCTTGGGTTAGGGTAGGGTTAGGGTAGGGTTAGGGTTAGGGTTGGGGTTAGGGTTAGGGTTAGAGTTAGGTTGGGTTAGGGTAGGGTTAGGGTTAGGTTAGGGTTAGGTTAGGGTTAGGGTTAGGGTAGGGTTAGAGTTAGGGTTAGGTTAGGTTAGGTTAGGTTAGGGTTAGGGTTAGGGTTAGGTTAGGGTTAGAGGGTTAGGTTAGGGTTAGGGTTAGGGTTAGTTAGGGTTAGGGTTAGGGTTAGGGTTGGGGTTAGCATTAGGTTAGGGTTAGGGTTAGCATTAGGGTTAGGGTTAGAGGGTTAGGGTTAGGGTTGGGGTTAGGGTTGGGGTCAGGGTTAGGGTTGGGGTTAGCATTAGGGTTAGGGTTAGAGTTAGGTTAGGGTTAGCATTAGGTTAGGGTTAGAGTTAGGGTTAGGGTAGGGTTAGAGGGTTAGGGTAGGTTAGGTTAGGGTTAGGGTTGGAGTTAGGGTTGGGGTTAGGTTAGGGTTGGGGTTAGGTTGGGGTTAGCATTAGGTTAGGGTTAGGGTTAGGGTTAGGGTTAGGGTTAGCATTAGGGTTAGGGTTAGGGTTAGGTTAGGGTTAGGGTTAGAGTTAGGGTTAGGGTTAGAGTTAGGGTTAGGGTTAGGGTTAGAGGGTTAGGGTAGGTTAGGTTAGGGTTGGAGTTAGGGTTAGAGTTAGGGTTGGGGTTGGGGTTAGGGTTAGGGTTAGGGTTAGGGTTAGGGTTAGGGTTGGGGTTAGGGTTAGGGTTGGGGTTAGGGTTGGGGTTAGGTTGGGTTAGGGTTAGAGTTAGGGTTAGAGTTCGGGTTAGGGTTAGGGTTGTCCTAACCCCAACCCTAACCCCAACCCCTGAGAAGAACAGGCTGGTGAACATCTTGGTTTTACTCTTCCAATTAAACCGTGGTCAGAAATGTCACGTCTGGCTGAACGAGCCCACGTTCCTGCTGGTAAAGGAGGACGTGTCTCACCTGAGGAGTGCAGGACAAACACTGTGGTACAGGTGTTTTAGTCAAGGCTAGTGCTACACCACCGCTTCTATCCAGCGTTATTCTGGTTTAATAAAGCATTAATAACCATATAATAACCATATAATAGCCATATAATAACCATATAATAGCCATATAATAACCAAATAATAGCCATATACTAGCCATGTAATAGCCATGTAATAGCCATGTAATAACCATATAATAGCCATATAATAACCATATAATAGCCATATAATAACATATAATGACCAAATAATAGCCATATACTAGCCATGTAATAGCCATATACTAGCCATGTAATAGCCATGTAATAACCATATAATAGCATATAATAACATATAATAGCCATGTAATAACATATAATAGCCATGTAATAACATATAATAGCCATATAATAACATATAATAGCATGTAATAACATATAATAGCCATGTAATAACATATAATAGCCATATAATAACATATAATAGCCATATAATAACATATAATAGCATGTAATAACATATAATAGCCATGTAATAACATATAATAACCATATAATAACATATAATAGCCATATAATAACCATATAATAGCCATATAATAACCATATAATAACCATATAATAGCCATATCAACTACAACAGGGAACACTCAATGGTGTCTTCTGAAGATGGCAATGATTGTTGTCCATCCATCCCTCCACCCACCCATCCATCCATCCCTCCACCCACCCATCCATCCATCATCCATCCGTCCCCCCCCCCCCTCCCTCCCACCACTCACCCATCCATCCATCATCCATCTGTCCCCCCCTCCCTCCCTCCCTCCCACCACTCACCCATCCATCCATCCCTCCACCCATCCATCCATCATCCATCCCTCCCTCCCTCCCTCCCTCCCTCCTCCCTCCCTCCACTCACCCATCTGAAACTATAAAATAACTAGCTTAAACCAGTTGGAGAGCCCAGACCTCCATCAGCTCCTTCTGCACATTAGCTGCAGTTACATCATGTCGCAGGCTGATTTGTGATCAAAGCCCCTGGAAGATCAAAGCTTCGGGTGTCTCTGGAGTCCAGAGCATCACCAACATTAGGAGTGCTTTCTCGCCCATTATCAACATTTTCTGAACATGTCATTAAAATCCATTAGAATGGATTTTGAGTTGTTTTGCAAAAAGAGCAACAAAACACTGGTTGTCACATAAAATCCTTGGAAAAGGTGATGGAAGGAAAGACGCTGCCGCATTAATGGAGCAGAAGCTTATTTTAATGCTAAATGGTCTATGAAATGACTGCCAGGGGAATCTAGAGCAAGGTTCAAACACAATCGGACAGAAAGACGTTAGCTCTACCAACAATATGGACTTATTGAACTCAGCTCCAGATTGAAAGTGTTAAAGTTGCCGTTGGATCCACAGCCACACGTCACATGACTGCTGGTCTGTGTGGACTTTTGAGGGAGCCCATGAAGGCTTCAGCCTCAGGTGACCCTGACCGGGGGGGTTCGGGAGGGGAAATGGATTTGGTGATGGATCAGATATGAGTCTGGAACCACACACAGAATATTCCATTATAATCTGTGATAAACACAAACAAAACTTCCTTTTTGACTGAACATATGGAATTAAAGACAGGCGTTACAAACGTTCCAGAGTCAGACTTTAGATTCTTTACTCCCACATGTTTCTCCAGCCTGTTTGCCACTATGTGCAGGCGCTTTAAATGAGGATTTTCCTGATTTTCCAGGTTTATTCCTCCATTCCTCCTCAGATGTTGCTGCGACGGGAAAAGCAGCGATGACGTAGAGCGACAGCCTCGCGCTGCAACGGTGCATTGTGGGTCCAACCCAAGATGGCTGCGCCCTTGTGGAAGTGCTGAAGAAGTCCTCCTCGGAGAGATTCCTGCCGTAAGCTGTGGTTTTCGCGAGAATTATTGCACCAGAACGGTCGCCGGCGTGCAGGAGAAGCCCGCGCTGCCCCCGTGCTCGGCAGGTTGTGGCCGGAAGTTGGTGCGGCTGTGGCAAACTGTCCGTGTGAAGATGGGCCTCGACTCCAGCCCCTTCCCATAGCGCAGAGCCGTGGGGAGAGGACCGCGCATTCCCCTGCAAACCCGCGCCCGTCCAGTTCGCATTTGACGGGTTCGATATCCTCTACAGGCTGTGGACGCTTCCCTACAACTTCCTGACCAGGATCATCTGTGCGACTGTGTCCGTCATCGTCCGGAGACGGAGAAGTTCCTCAGCCCGGGTTGATCATCACACTGCAACAAGGTCTGTTGGCGTGCACGCGTCCGCGACACCTTTACAGCCATTCATACCCATCTGAACATGTCTGCGCCCGGGGTCTCTATTATAACACGGCCCAGTCTTCAGTCACCTCGGACCGTCCAGCTGTTGGAGAGCGGAGCGACGTCAGGAACAGCTGTCAGATTAGCTTTAGCTAGCACGGAGCTAGCTAGCAGGACAGAGCTGAGCAGAGGCAGCTGCGACCCTAACCCTAACCCTAACCTTAACTCTAACTCTAACCCTAACCTTTAACTCTAACCCTAACCCTAACCTTTAACTCTAACTCTAACCAACCCTAACCTTTAACTCTAACTCTAACCCTAACCCAACCTTTAACTCTAACTCTAACCCTAACCCTACCCTAACCTTTAACTCTAACCCTAACCCTACCCTTTAACCTAACCCTTACTCTAAACCTTAACTCTAACCCTAACCCTAACCCTAACCCTAACCCTACTCTAACTCTAACTCTAACCTTAACCCTAACCTTTAACTCTAACTCTAACCCTAACCCTAACCCTAACCTTAACTCTAACTCTAACCCTAACCCTAACCCTAACCTTTAACTCTAACCCTAACCTTAACCCTAACCCTGCAACCCTGCAACCCTTCAGGAATCAGCTGTTTCCATGAAGAATGACGCATCTGAGCTTTGGGAAATGTTCATTCGCCCTTTGATCACTGAGATTCGCTCATCTGATATGAAAAGAATTGAAGTTCAGTTCTCAGTTTTTTCTGTTGGAAGCTAACCCTAACCCTAACCCTAACCCTAACCCTAACCCTAACCTTAACCCTAACCTTAACCTTAACCCTAACCCTAACTCTAACCTTAACTCTAACCCTAACCCTAACCTTAACCTTAACCCTAACCCTAACTCTAACCTTAACCCTAACTTTAACTCTAACCTTTAACTCTAACCTTAACCTAACCCTAACCCTAACCCTAACCTTAACCCTAACCTTTAACTCTAACCTTTAACCCTAACTCTAACTCTAACCCTAACCCTAACCCTAACCCTAACCCCGACAGTGAGACCCATCCTCATGGTGCTGCTCAGACCAGAACCCCTTAGACCCTGGCTCCTTTGCCCCTGGCTGCATCATCTTCTCCACCTTCTGCTCGTTTACCACCTGCCACTTAGATTCTTAATTTGTTTGATGGATTCTCATATTTGTGCAAATCAGATCTGTTCCTAAGGGACGCTCTCGCCCACAGGGCCCTCATGAAAATGGACGCAGACCTGCTTCATGCTCCTGCTGTGGGCCTCACTGAGGAAGAGGAGGCCGACATGAATGACTGGAAACTGCCTCTGGCCTTCATGAAGAAACGGCACGCGGAGAAGATTGAGGGCTCCAAGGCGTTAGCGCAGAGCTGGAGGATGAAGGACCGGGTAAGTTTACTCTCTTTGACTGTGAGGCTCCTTCCTCCTGCTCGAGGATTCACCTGGGCCCAAAGGTAGACGCACGTCTGTGTGTTTCACCGTCTGAGCCTTTAATGTTCCGGTGCCGACACGTTGGAGGTTCCCCATTCAAAGGAACCGGAGTGGATCATGTGGTGCTTGCTGTTCCATTTAAATCAGCCGTCTCCTCTGTGTCATGGACAGACCAGAGGTGCTGGAACTGGGGGTGACTCTTCTCTGGGCTTTGAGCATCCCCCTACCCCCTAACCCCTAACTCCTACCCCTACCCCCTATCCCATACCGCTACCCATACCGCTACCTCCTACCCCCTGTCTCCTAACTGCTACCCCCCCCTATCCCCTAACTCCTAACCCCTACCCCCCCTACCCCCTAACCAATACCCCCTAATCCCTATCCCCTGGCCCCCATCCCCTATCCCTACCCCCTTACTCCTACCCCCTGTCTCCTAACTGCTACCTCCTAACTCCTACCCCCTAACCCCTAATCCCTATCCCCTTACTCCTACCCCCTGGCTCCTAACTTCTACCCCCTATCCCCTATCCTACCCCCTAACCCTAACCCCTACCCCCAACCCCTAACTCCTAACCCCTACCCCCCCTCACTCCTAACCCCTACCCCCTATCCCCTATCCTTACCCCCTAACCCCCATCCCCTGCCCCCATCCCCTACCCCCTAACTCCTACCCCCTAACCCCTACCCCCTAACTCCTACCCCCTAACCCCTACCCCCTATCCTTACCCCCTAACCCCTGCCCCCATCCCCTATCCTTACCCCCTAACCCCTACCCCCTAACCCCCATCCCCTGCCCCCTACCCCTACCCCCCTACCCCCCTACCCCTACCCCTACCCCTACCCCCCCCTATCCCCTGCCCCCATCCCCTACCCCCTACTCCTACCCCTACCCCCTATCCCCTATCCTTACCCCCTATCCCCTAACCCCTACCCCCTAACTCCTACCCCCTACCCCTACCCTAACTCCTACCCCTACCCCTACCCCCTAACCCCTACCCCTACCCCCTAACTCCTACCCCTACCCCTACCCCCAACTCCTAACCCCTACCCCCCTACCTCCTACCCCTACCCCAACCCTCAGGTCTTCACGTGTGTTCAGCAGCTCTAGTTCCAGGACCATAGTCTCCAGCTCCCGTGTGTCCCCATGCAGCATCAGGCCTGGACTGGTCTAGGACTGGTCTAGGACTGGTCTGGGACTGGTCTGGGACTGGTCTGGGACTGGTCTAGGACTGGTCTGGGACTGGTCTGGGACTGGTCTAGGACTGGTCTGGGACTGGTCTGGGACTGGTCTAGGACTGGTCTAGGACTGGTCTAATTTCCATCATAGTGCCGGTTCCTTTGGATCAGATGGAGTCTTTGACAGGGAAAGATCAAAGACTTCCCTCCTGAATGGCCACAGTGGCTCTCAGATCTCATAAAGCTGTCATTGACCCACTGTACCCCCACCTGCCTCCTGGTTAGGGTTAGAGTTAGGGGTCAGGGTTAGGGTCAGGGTCAGGGTCAGGGTTAGGGTTAGGGTCAGGGTCAGGGTTAGGGTTAGAGGGTTAGGGTTAGGGTTAACCCACAGGTGGCCTGATGCTGTTTGCTGTATTTAACCCGTTACCCTGTTGCCGTGGACCAGCCCGGCAAAAATGTGCTGGTAGATCTACTGCTAATATTAGTTAGCCTCATCACCGCTACAGATGAATATTAGTTAGGGTTAGCCTCATCACCGCTACAGATGAATATTAGTTAGGGTTAGCCTCATCACCGCTACAGATGAATATTAGTTAGGGTTAGCCTCATCACCGCTACAGATGAATATTGGTTAGGGTTAGCCTCATCACGGCTACAGATGAATATTAGTTAGGGTTAGCCTCATCACCGCTACAGATGAATATTAGTTAGGGTTAGCCTCATCACTGCTACAGATGAATATTAGTTAGGGTTAGCCTCATCACCGCTACAGATGAATATTAGTTAGGGTTAGCCTCATCACGGCTACAGATGAATATTAGTTAGGGTTAGCCTCATCACCGCTACAGATGAATATTAGTTAGGGTTAGCCTCATCACCGCTACAGATGAATATTAGTTAGGGTTAGCCTCATCACCGCTACAGATGAATATTAGTTAGGGTTAGCCTCATCACCGCTACAGATGATATTAGTTAGGGTTAGCCTCATCACCGCTACAGATGAATATAGTTAGGGTTAGCCACATCACCGCTACAGATGAATATTAGTTAGGGTTAGCCACATCACCGCTACAGATGAATATTAGTTAGGGTTAGCCTCATCACCGCTACAGATGAATATTAGTTAGGGTTAGCCTCATCACCGCTACAGATGATATTAGTTAGGGTTAGCCTCATCACCGCTACAGATGAATATTAGTTAGGGTTAGCCTCATCACCGCTACAGATGAATATTAGTTAGGGTTAGCCTCATCACCGCTACAGATGAATATTAGTTAGGGTTAGCCTCATCACCGCTACAGATGAATATTAGTTAGGGTTAGTCTCATCACCGCTACAGATGAATATTAGTTAGGGTTAGCCTCATCACCGCTACAGATGAATATTAGTTAGGGTTAGCCACATCACCGCTACAGATGAATATTAGTTAGGGTTAGCCTCATCACCGCTACAGATGAATATTAGTTAGGGTTAGCCTCATCACCGCTACAGATGAATATTAGTTAGGGTTAGCCACATCACCGCTACAGATGAATATTAGTTAGGGTTAGCCTCTGGTGTCGTAGAGCTGGACGCTCAAACACGACCTTTGACCCGCTCAGATAAGGGCCTCCAGTACGGGGAAGTATTGGGCAACTGTTGATTATAGCTGACTTCTGCATGGTTTAAAGATACACATGATAATAGCAAGGCTCGTTAGGTCTCGTTAAGTGCACCAGGGTTGTGCTCTACTCTGAGCAGGTCTTTGAGTATCGATACACAACCAGGCTGGTTCAGGAAATGCTCAGATTTCCCATGAAATAGCTGTAATTGAGTGTTATTGTGGATGCATTTCCAGTTCTGTTCCGTACTGTACGGATGGAATCCTCACTCCTGGCTACTAGATTACTAGGTTCGTTCCTATATTATTAGTAATAAAGAAACTAAGAGGCAGTTAATGCAGCTTCATCATCATCATCATCATCAGGACGCCTGCAGCCACCCGACAGTGACAGCAAACCGGACTTTAAAGAACTTAAAATCTGCCGCTAACGCTATGCTAATATTTCTAAATCATCTGATTAATCAGATTGAATCTGCTGATATTTATCACATGCTGTCGCACTGAAAGGTGCACGCAGCCTAATGGACAGTCGTGTAAACCAAACCACCGCACATCTTTCTCTCCGTCCGTTGTCATGGAAACAGGAAGCTCTGTCGGTGGTGCCTGTGAACGTGCACGTACGTGCGCTCTTTTAGAACTGCTCCTACAGGAGGGTGAAGGTGATGCGTGTTAGTGAGGACCAGCAAAGCTCCTGGTTCTGTTCTATCTTACGGGCCGTTAGCCGTCCTGTTTCCAGGCCTGGCTAAGGAGCCAGGAGCCACGTCTTCCTGTATAAGCCCCGCCCCCTCGCCACCCCAAACCTGCAAAGTGTGAACACAACATTAAGATGTCGTGGATCAAGATCAACGCTAATTTCTTTAGAGGGAATTTCGGGTCCTGGACACTTCAAGGGAGCCACTCCTTCCTCTGTGGGAGGAGCATGGGGAGGAGGGGCAGGAGGAGGAGGGGGAGGAGCCAACCTGTAGTATTTGACTGATAGCTGCCAGTCAGCTGTAGTATTTGACCGATAGCTGCCAGTCAGCTGCAGTATTTGACCTATAGCTGCCAGTCAGCTGCAGTATTTGACCAATAGCTGCCAGTCAGCTGCAGTATTTGACCTATAGCTGCCAGTCAGCTGTAGTATTTGACCAATAGCTGCCAGTCAGCTGCAGTATTTGACCTATAGCTGCCAGTCAGCTGTAGTATTTGACCTATAGCTGCCAGTTAGCTGTAGTATTTGACCAATAGCTGCCAGTCAGCTGCAGTATTTGACCTATAGCTGCCAGTTAGCTGCAGTATTTGACCAATAGCTGCCAGTCAGCTGTAGTATTTGACCAATAGCTGCCAGTCAGCTGTAGTATTTGACCAATAGCTGCCAGTTAGCTGTAGTATTTGACCTATAGCTGCCAGTTAGCTGTAGTATTTGACCTATAGCTGCCAGTCAGCTGTAGTATTTGACCTGTAGCTGCCAGTTAGCTGCAGTATTTGACCTATAGCTGCCAGTCAGCTGCAGTATTTGACCAATAGCTGCCAGTCAGCTGTAGTATTTGACCAATAGCTGCCAGTCAGCTGTAGTATTTGACCAATAGCTGCCAGTCAGCTGTAGTATTTGACCTATAGCTGCCAGTCAGCTGTAGTATTTGACCAATAGCTTCCAGTCAGCTGTAGTATTTGACCTATAGCTGCCAGTTAGCTGTAGTATTTGACCTATAGCTGCCAGTCAGCTGTAGTATTTGACCTATAGCTGCCAGTCAGCTGTAGTATTTGACCTATAGCTGCCAGTTAGCTGCAGTATTTGACCAATAGCTGCCAGTTAGCTGCAGTATTTGACCTATAGCTGCCAGTCAGCTGTAGTATTTGACCTACAGCTGCCAGTTAGCTGCAGTATTTGACCTATAGCTGCCACTTAGCTGCAGTATTTGACCTATAGCTGCCAGTTAGCTGTAGTATTTGACCTACAGCTGCCAGTCAGCTGTAGTATTTGACCAATAGCTTCCAGTCAGCTGTAGTATTTGACCTATAGCTGCCAGTTAGCTGCAGTATTTGACCAATAGCTGCCAGTCAGCTGTAGTATTTGACCAATAGCTGCCAGTCAGCTGTAGTATTTGACCAATAGCTGCCAGTTAGCTGCAGTATTTGACCAATAGCTGCCAGTCAGCTGTAGTATTTGACCAATAGCTGCCAGTCAGCTGTAGTATTTGACCAATAGCTGCCAGTTAGCTGCAGTATTTGACCAATAGCTGCCAGTCAGCTGTAGTATTTGACCTATAGCTGCCAGTTAGCTGCAGTATTTGACCTATAGCTGCCAGTCAGCTGTAGTATTTGACCAATAGCTGCCAGTCAGCTGTAGTATTTGACCTATAGCTGCCAGTCAGCTGTAGTATTTGACCTATAGCTGCCAGTCAGCTGTAGTATTTGACCTATAGCTGCCAGTTAGCTGCAGTATTTGACCAATAGCTGCCAGTCAGCTGCAGTATTTGACCAATAGCTGCCAGTCAGCTGTAGTATTTGACCTATAGCTGCCAGTCAGCTGTAGTATTGACCTATAGCTGCCACTTAGCTGCAGTATTTGACCTATAGCTGCCACTTAGCTGCAGTATTTGACCTATAGCTGCCACTTAGCTGCAGTATTTGACCTATAGCTGCCAGTCAGCTGCAGTATTTGACCTATAGCTGCCAGTTAGCTGCAGTATTTGACCTATAGCTGCCAGTCAGCTGCAGTATTTGACCTATAGCTGCCAGTTAGCTGCAGTATTTGACCTATAGCTGCCAGTCAGCTGCAGTATTTGACCTGTAGCTGCCACTTAGCTGCAGTATTTGACCTATAGCTGCCAGTTAGCTGTAGTATTTGACCTACAGCTGCCAGTCAGCTGTAGTATTTGACCAATAGCTTCCAGTTAGCTGCAGTATTTGACCTATAGCTGCCAGTCAGCTGCAGTATTTGACCTATAGCTGCCAGTTAGCTGCAGTATTTGACCTATAGCTGCCAGTTAGCTGCAGTATTTGACCTATAGCTGCCAGTCAGCTGCAGTATTTGACCTATAGCTGCCAGTTAGCTGCAGTATTTGACCTATAGCTGCCAGTCAGCTGCAGTATTTGACCTGTAGCTGCCAGTTAGCTGCAGTATTTGACCTATAGCTGCCAGTTAGCTGCAGTATTTGACCTATAGCTGCCAGTCAGCTGCAGTATTTGACCTATAGCTGCCAGTCAGCTGTGATGCTACAGCCACCAGATGGTCCTGCTTTAATAGCTGCCTTGGTGCCCTGCAGATGCAACTATGAGGCCTGTTGATGGATCAGCAGGATTTACTGGAGGGAACCTCAAGTGGGAAACACTGAAACGTCTCCTGGGGGTTATGAATCGTGGGAGAGTGACGGCAACCAGCTAAATACTGTTAAAGAATAAGGTCCCTGAGGAACGACAGATGTAGGAGACCACATTCTAGATGCTCACTTACAATCTGGCTTTGCTCCCTCAGCTCCTCCTCAGTGATTATTGGTTGGTGCACAACAAACATCAAACGTGGGAAAGTTCGTTGGTTAGGGTTTAAGGTTTAGGGTCAGGGGTTAGGGTTGGGGTTGGGGTTTATGGTTCAGGGTTATGGGTTAGGGTCAGGGGTTAAGGGTTGGGGTTAGGGTATTAGGTTTAGGGTCGGGGGTTAGGGTTAGGGTTAGGGTTAGGGTTTAGGGTCAGGGGTTAGGGTTTAAGGTTTAGGGTCAGGGGTTAGGGTTTAGGGTCAGGGGTTAGGGTTTAAGGTTTAGGGTCAGGGGTTAGGGTTTAGGGTCAGGGGTTAGGGTTTAAGGTTTAGGGTCAGGGGTTAGGGTTTAAGGTTAGGGTTAGGGTTTAGGGTCAGGAGTTAAGGGTTGGGGTTGGGGTTTATGGTTCAGGGTTAGGGTTATGGGTTAGGGTTTAAGGTTTATGGTCAGGGGTTAAGGGTCAGGGTCAGGGGTTTATGGTTAAGGGTTTTTAACATCTCTCTCATCCTTCTCCTGTATTTAATTTGCTTCGGAGCTTCGCTGGTGGACAGAAAGTCCTGGTGCAGGTTGGTAAATCCTTGTTTACAGCGGCTGTCGCTGGGGAAGCTGCTGCTGACATTTAGCTTTCTAAACGTGAGGTCTTCCCCCTGCGGGTGTGCGATTGTTTCACCTGTGGTATTTTAAAGGGCAAACCTGCAGCATTTCCTCCCTCTGGACTGTTCCTGGTATCTTTTAGGCATTAGCATTTATAGCGGTTTGTTGCTTTGAGAGCAAACCTGCTGCCAACGTTAACATCAAACCCTGCTCCCTCTCTTAACCCTTCACCTTCTCATTGATGCAGTTAGTGTCAGAAACAAGAGTAAAAACCAGGTGGCCAGTGTTGGAGCAGCTCTGGCAGTGACTCTCACCTCCTCCTCTCCTAACATCATCAGAAGTGAGGCACCGGTCCCAGAGCTCGGATCATGTTTTCAGCATCATATGGCCGATATATCTGATTGTGATGTAAAGTCCAGATGTTCACTGATCTACAGTAGCGGTCTAGAGGAAAGAACATCAGCTGGGAGTCTGTGTGTGCGTGTCGAGTCTGGGCCACCGGCTCCTGCTAGCACGGTGCCCTTTTCCTGTTAGTGGGGGGGCAGACACCACCTTAATTACCTGCCTCGGAGCCCTGCTGAGCCACAGGTGTCACGTCATCTACTGTATGTAGGTGACGTCTGCTGCATCCCATCATGGTAGCAGTAGCTGGAAAGGTCAGCTCACACTGTTCCACCGACCTTCAGGACATCGGAACGGGAGCGTTCAGGGTTTTTCCTGACGCCAAACAAGGCAGCAGCTCCACACGCTGCGTCTTTCGCTGTCTAATTACTCTGCAGATCAAATCCCAACGAAGCAGTTGGTGGATGGTAGCGAGGAAGGTGGCAGAATGTCTCCTCATATCCAGGTTTTGCTCTGTCATCGTCTCAAGCAGCCTGTAAGGTCCCTCAACCTGCAACATGATTTAGCCCACCAGCGGATCCATCTGGACCAGCCAAAGCTGCGTCTTCGTGGACCTGGGCTCCGATATGCTACATGCTTGAAGTCACATCAAGACATGAAGAGATTAAATATGACCTGGAGGTCCAGTTGGAATCAGCAGTAATATGAGCTGGTTCACAACAGCAGGGTTGATGCCATCACAGGGAGGTGCTACTCCTAACCCTAACCCTAACCCCTTTCCCTGACCCCTAACTCTAACCTTCTAACCCTCTAACCCTCTAACCCTCTAACCCTCTAACCCTCTAACCTTCTAACCTTCTAACCCTAACCCCACTCCTGACCCCTACCCTTCTACCAATCTTACTGATTCTTTTAAATCCCATCCCTAACCTTAATTCCATGCTGGCTCAGAATAATGCCACCCTGCCCGTGTCCTCATGGTGGACTGTTCTGTTGGGGGCTCCAGTGAATTCAGCAGCTTTTGTGGCTGTGATCTCTCCCACAGATGAAGACGGTGAGCGTAGCACTGGTGCTGTGTCTCAATGTGGGAGTGGACCCTCCAGATGTCGTCAAGACCTCCCCGTGTGCACGGCTGGAGTGCTGGATAGGTGAGTCTCAGACACGCTACGCATGAACACGGGGGCCCATCGGGTCAGGAATGACTCTGGCTAACAGGGTCACATGATCTGTGCTCGGTCTATAGGCTGCTGCTCGTCACACGTTAGATTTGTCTCATCACTAGTTCACCCAGAGGGACCGCTGCTGTTTTCTGGGTGAACATCCGTGAATGCTCGTGACGGTTAGCTTGATTTAGCTTTAGCTTTAGCTTTAGCTTGGTTGTTTCATATCAAGTTATCTGTGTGTGATTCTTCCCACCACAGATCCTCTGTCCATGAGTCCACAGAAGGCGCTGGAGACCATCGGAGCCAACCTTCAGAAACAGTACGAAAACTGGCAACCCAGGGTGAGTGTGCACGTGGAGCGCCCTCCTCCTGACACAAATGCTGTTCAAAGATTCTCGTGTGCACGTGGAAAATCCTGTTTGGGAAGAATCCTCGTTGAGCCATGAATGAATGGAGCCGCTCACCCCGGGGCACCGCCCTGCTTTAACCCACAGAACAGGGGTGTTTAGTCCACGCGGTTCTGTCAGGGAGCGGGAGGGAAACGAGCACTTGGGTTGGATCCGACACATCCCAGGAGATCCGGAAGGTCGCGCTCGTGTTGCTGCTGATGGTCCTCCTCCGATTGGACACAGCTGCGGTGCTGGTTGTCACATGGCAACGGCAACAGTCGTTGATCAGAGGAAATGAAGAAGAAGAATGCGTCATGAGATGTGGGCGTGGCCTCTGGTTGACCCTTCAGGTCAGCAGCACGTGCTGGTGGGGGAGGAGGAGGCGGAGGAGTGGGAGGGTGAGAGGAGGCTCCGGCCTAAAGATTCCCAGCTCTGCTGCAACCGCCCGCGCCAGCTCACCTTCCATCAACGGCGTTTCCTGCCGCCCGTCAGCCTCCAGGCTTCAGCTCCCGTTTCCTCCATGACGGGTGGTTGGTGGTGAGCTGCCCCCACGGTTCCGTGAGAGCTGCCCCCACGGTTCTGCTTCCTCTAACTCTTTAACCCCTCTGTCCAGGAACACGGAGCCAAACACTGTTGCCCACTTGCTCTTCCCACTCCTACTGACGGATCATCTCTGATTGTTGCTCTCCAGATTTGATCATCTTCTCTCTGTTAGTCTTTCAGTGTGTTTGCTCAGGTGTGTGTGTGTGTGTGTGGTGTGTGTGTGTGTGTGTGTGTGTGGGGGGGGGGGGCATTACTACCCAGTCATTTCTCTGCTTCCCTGCAGACACGTTCAGCTGCTTCTTGGATTCCTTTTCCATTAAGCCTGGAGTGGCAATAAGCTACGTGCTCCTTCTGCTCGGAACACGAGCGTCTCGTGTTCCTCATCTTGGAGCCTTCTTACTGGACCTACTGGGGGACTTTGGGAGCGGTGGAACGACGCCCCTCATGTAGCTTCCAGCTTCTCGTGAAGTCGTTCTCAACGCTCAGCTCTGCTGTTCTCCTGGAAATTCACTTTCGCTTTCATTTTATTCTGGCCTGCCGGGCTTGTTGGATTTGAGGTTCTGCTCGCTCGTCCTCCCTTGTTTGGTGTGACGGAGGTCATTTCCTGTCTCAGGCCGGTGTCACGTCCTGGTTTGGGCTTCCTGTCCCTCTTTATGTGCACGAGCATCATCTGCTGCCTGTCGTTGTCCTGCTGGTTCCATCTTTGGGTTCTGGATCAGCAGCTCTGGCTCTGGAAGGCCAGGAGTTAGTATATTACACTCCTACAGAACCAGGAAATGGGCACATCAGGTGGATGTACAGGTGGATGTACAGGTGGATGTACAGGTGGACGTACAGGTGGACGTACAGGTGTATAGCCTAGTGCACGTGTGCATGCCACGACAGAAATCAGTTGAGGAATTCCGATGTTTTTCTGCTGAACTTGCGTTGGATCGTTCCCAGTCTGATGCTCCTGAAGTCAACACTTCCAATATCTAAGGATGAACATCTGGCCTTGATAGAGCGTGGCCTCCTCTGCACCTCCTGCTCCTCCTGCACCTCCTCCTGCACCTCCTGCTCCTCCTCTGCACCTCCTCCTCCTCCTCTGCACACTCCTCCTCCTCCTGCACCTCCTCCTCCTCCTGCACCTCCTCCTCCTCCTCCTCCTCCTCCTGCACCTCCTGCTCCTCCTGCACCTCCTCCAACGCTGCCTCCTCACTCCTGCTAATCAACTGGATGGAGTTTGACTTGCTTAATGAGCAGACTGAGCTGGAGGCAGGAGCGTGAACACCATGATGTAATGATCTCACGTCTCTGCTGGCGCTGTCGGTCCATAAGTGCTGGGTGATGAAGCTGCTGGAGGCTCCTGGACAGCATGGTTCTGAGGTTCTGAGCTTCTGAGGAGGGTTCTGAGGAGGCTTCACTGATCGCCTCGTTTCTGGTGCTGCTCAGCTCCTCCTGGCTGCAGCCGGATCCTCAGTGCTGATGATTAGAATGAGATTAACAGCACATTATTCTGACGGAGAGAGAGGAGTTAATATCGTTCCTGATGAACTGAAACGCCCCACATCAGCTGCTGTTGTCATAGAAACGTGACATTAATCCGCATGTTTATAAGGAGAAACTCCGCCTGCAGGTGTGTGTGGTCAGTGACCCCGGAGGTCAACTTGGTTCCTGCGATATGATAAACAGGTGTGATAAGGCACCATCTCAGCCCATCTGAGCCTGTTTTAGCTAGCTCCTAACACACCTTCTCCCCTGGCAGCAGAGCACTGAACCATCAGGACAATAGAGATTGGATCATATACGAGATAAAGAACAAAGATGGTGAACATTAGTGCATCTGCGGGGGGGGTTAGACACGCTAGTGTGCAGGTTTAATGCAGACCTGGAGGAGGAGCCGTACTGGATCAGCTGCTGAAGCTTCATCTTGGTGTGCGTGCTCCACAGAACAGTAGAGAAAGTGCCCAATTCTTCTGGTGACACACCACCTCCTACAGTCAGACTGTGCACGTTTGTTCAGCCCATCGGTGGTTTGTGACTCGGGCCAATGTTGCGTAATCAGAAGAAGGTCCAAATCTGGATGCCGTGGTCATCACAAGATGGAAGAATGTTTCTCTGGGGACAGAAAAGCTTCGCAACTTCACAGCTGCTGCAGCCAAAAGTCCTTCAGAAACGAAGGTTCTGAGAGTCTGGAACAAGTTTTCAGTCCAGCAGAAAAGTGCAGCGAATGGGAGCATCAAAGGCATCAAAGCCGCGGGGGAAGTGTCCCTTCTGCAGGACCTCGGCAGGATGCTGTGGACCAGCAGCCGTCTGATACCACAGGACCTTCCTCTCATGACACCGATGCTTCCACTCCTCTAACGATGACGCGTGCATCAAATTTAATCAGAATTAAAAACTCCCCTGCAGAGTTTTCATAAAATGACAACTGTGCTTTGATGCTTTGAACCTGGGAATAATCGAACTCAGGTGATGAATGAAGAGTGAACTAGAGCCCACTGCAGTGCTGGTAGAGTAGCTTCAAGGTGGAGGAGGTCTTATTGTCTCTGTCCTCTGAAGCCGTTGCTCAGATTTCTATTCCTCTCACTTCCTCTTGTCTTTGTTCTCGGCAGGTCGACTCTAAATCACATTTCTCTTTTGTCCCATTTCATTTTAGTTTTCATCTCTCTTCATTTTGCTTATTGAGCCTCGTTCTTTCCCTCTTGAGAAGAGTTTCTGAATCAATTCTCGGAGGCCACATACGTTAGAGGACAAGTTGGAGCAGCAGCTCCTCAATGTTGTTTGCAGCCGTCGGCAGCTTCCAGCATGAATATGAGCTTGATTAGGTTAGCCGCTCTCTACCCATGGGGGGGGGGGGGCAACTGCACTCAAAAAAAGAGGTTTCAGGTCTGAAGATTTCACTATGGGAAAATGGTGGCCTTTGACCTTTGTTCAGATTGGTGAAGACAGCACTGGTGTCAGTGGGAACAGACCAGTTCAGCAGAGTGGCGTCAGTTTAGCGCTGGTTGCTAAGCTACTGTGGTCACATGGGCCCCTTCAGGTGGGACTCTGCCCACACCAACCAATCAGAGTACTGATGCCAGCCACTCCGTCTGTGTAGTCCGGACCGTCCCTTCTGTGAGCTGTTCAGGTCCTTTAGTTAAAGAGGCTCCTGACCGGCTCTGATGAAATAAGGCGTTAAACAGAGAGACTAGTTAGTTAGTCTTGGTTAGCATCATGTCCCAAACTAGAATAACCTCCACAAGGCTCAGCTTAAAGACTGTAGCTCTCACAATGGAAGGGTGATGTTGCTTCATCCGTTTTTGTACCAGTTTAAGTCTGGTTAAATGCCAGAAATGTTAATGTTCACTCATATTTTCAGTGATTCTAAAAGACAAAATTACAATTGCAAAAATTCCTAAAGTTCAAATTCCCCAATGTGAGCAGAAGAAAGCCAGAAGCCCAGGAATACGTCGTTAGTAGCATAGAATCATTATTGATGATCTAAAATGACAAATGCCTTGTAATAAAATAGGCGATCTCATCTTGTATTTATATTTCCAAATGTCTAAGTGTTCAGTGCTAAACTCTACAAACTGGTAGAAAATGATGTGGATTTAATTTTAGCACCGTTAAACAAGCTCTAGGGGGATTAAAGGATTGTGTTTATTAGAGAGGTGCTCACCAGACACCTGTCAGCTCTTAGCCCTGATAGCAAAGATGGAGGCGTGGCCTAAAGGGGTGGACGAGCCCTGATGGAGCCATTGATCACAGCAGGTCACCTGTGCAGCCACCTAGATGGAGACAGATGCTGCCTGTGGCTGTCAGCCTGACGAGCTCCTCTCTATATGAAGCAGGTTACACAGGCTCCCTCGGGGGGGGGGGGGGACCAGGGCTGGTTGGCCCCGGAGGTGACGTGGCCTCGTCATTATGATCATGAGTCTGGGCTCCACGTTTCTGCCCAGTAAACACGTTTCCAAGTTGTCAACCATCGCTATCTTTGCTCTCAGTGGCCACATTCCCAGCGTTCCCTACACACACATTCCCAGCGTTCCCTACACACATTCCCAGCATTCCCTACACACATTCCCAGCGTTCCCTACACACACTGAGGTGCTCAGATCCACCCACAGCTCAGGGTAACCGCTGGGTAACCACTGGGTAACCACTGGATAACCGCTGGGTAACCGCTGGGTAACCGCTGGGTAACCGCTAGGTAACTGCTGGGTAACTGCTGGGTAACCGCGGGTAACCGCTAGGTACTGCTGGGTAACTGCTGGGTAACCTCCGGGTAACCACTGGGTAACCGCTGGGTAACCGCTAGGTAACTGCTGGGTACTGCTGGTAACCGCCGGGTAACCGCTGGGTAACCGCTAGGTAACTGCTGGGTAACTGCTGGGTAACCGCCGGGTAACCGCTGGGTAACGCTGGGTAACTGCTGGGTAACGCTGGGTAACCACTGGGTAACCGCTGGGTAACGCTGGCTAACCGCTGGGTAACCGCTAGGTAACTGCTGGGTAACCGCCGGGTAACCGCTGGGTAACGCTGGGTAACCACTGGGTAACCACTGGGTAACCGCTGGGTAACCAATGGATAACCGCTGGGTAACCGCCGGGTAACTGCTGGGTATCCGCTGGGTAACCACTGGGTAACGCTGGGTAACCGCTGGGTAACCACTGGGTAACCACTGGGTAACCGCTGGGTAACCACTGGGTAACGCTGGGTAACCACTGGGTAACGCTGGGTAACCACTGGGTAACCACTGGGTAACGCTGGGTAACCACCGGTCACCAGGAATAGTCCAAACGATGCAGGGTGGCTCCTGTCTCAGTGAGCCGTGGCAGCAGAGTGGATTCTGTTTCCTGTTATAATTCCTATAGTGGAGGGAAAATGAAGGAAAGTCGCCTGGTTTAATTCAGTTTTGAACATAACGGTTTAGCAGCCTCTAGGGCAGATGGGTTACCCCGCTCTCAGGTGTTGAGGGCTTTTAATGGGGTGAAACGTGTATGATCAAACATGCATGGAGACGGCCGTCTCCTGAGCCTGTGCAACACACACACACACACTCTCACACACACACACACACACGTGCACCAGCTGGCTGATCCGTAACTCATTTGCACACATGCAGGTGCACGCTAACGCAGGTCTTGGTTAATACTTGACACAGGAGCATCACAACTTCCCTCTAATGCTCCTGATCCGTGAGCTCTCAGCGCAGCGGCGCCATGACGATCAGCAACGTTCTGCAGGTGCAACATAAACAGTATCGACCTCTTTATGATAATTGTGCTTCGTTTGAGTGGCACATCACACTATGATATACCAATAGGTGTGTATGGTGAGCGCACGCACGCGTCCAGGCACACACACACAAGGGTCTAAACAAACACATTCCCAGGTTAAAATGTTCCACCCGGCTCTGGAGATATGGATCCACGGATCGATGGAGTTATAAATATGGCTCCTCAACCCCCACAGTTCTACTGTTGAGTTATTATGGGATGCTGATGTGGTCGATGCAAGCTGGGAATCCACAGTGTCTTTAGGTGTGTGTGTTGTCTGCCTATAGATTCATGTTTCAGTTTGTCTGTGTCAGTATGTGGATCTACAAATCATATAGGATGAGTATTTCATAACGTATACTGGCTATTTTTAAAAGGTGATGGTCCTAACCCACCAAAAACTGTCTCAATCCCTATAGAGTTGGGATTTTACCCTATAGAGTTGAGATTCTACCCTATAGAGTTGGGATTTTACCCTATAGAGTTGAGATTCTAACCCTATAGAGTTGGGATTCCACCCTATAGAGTTGAGATTCCACCCTATAGAGTTGGGATTCCACCCTATAGAGTTGAGATTCTACCCTATAGAGTTGGGATTCTACCCTATAGAGTTGAGATTCTACCCTATAGAGTTGGGATTCTGCCCTATAGAGTTGAGATTCCACCCTATAGAGTTGGGATTCTACCCTATAGAGTTGGGATCCTGCCCTATAGAGTTGAGATTCCACCCTATAGAGTTGGGATTCTACCCTATAGAGTTGGGATCCTGCCCTATAGAGTTGGGATTCCACCCTATAGAGTTGGGATTCCACCCTATAGAGTTGGGATTCTACCCTATAGAGTTGGGATTCCACCCTATAGAGTTGAGATTCTACCCTATAGAGTTGGGATTCTGCCCTATAGAGTTGAGATTCCACCCTATAGAGTTGAGATTCTGCCCTATAGAGTTGGGATTCTACCCTATAGAGTCGGGATTCTGCCCTATAGAGTTTGGATTCCGCCCTATAGAGTTTGGATTCCACCCTATAGAGTTTGGATTCCACCCTATAGAGATGGGATTCCACCCTATAGATGACGTGATGGTAATAACAACAGTAATAGTGGTTCTATTCATGTTTATGAGTAGGAGGGTTCATAGATAAAGAGCCTTGATCCAACACCCACCACCAGATCCTGTCAGGATGGAGACTCTGACCTGGTAGGAACCATAAATGTGGACAGGAGAGGAGGGGGACCAGGAGAGGAAGGAGAGGAGGGGGACCAGGAGAGGAGGGGGACCAGGAGAGGAGGGGGAGACGAGGGGGACCAGGAGAGGAGGGGGACCAGGAGAGGAGGGGGACCAGGAGAGGAAGGAGAGGAGGGGGACCAGGAGAGGAGGGGGACCAGGAGACGAGGGGGACCAGGAGAGGAGGGGGACAGGAGAGGAGGGGGACCAGGAGAGGAGGGCTGCCCTTCAGTCAGCGGCGTTCCGAGTTTTCCTGTAGTTTCTCCCCGTCAAACCTTCTCTCCTCTGTTGTCAGATGGACCTTCTGGCTCTTACATCAGTGGTGTCACTTAGTCAGCAGGAGCAGCCGTGTTCTGATGCTCTCTTTCAGCGTGAGCCCAGATGATGGGGACAAATGTGAGCGAACAACACGTGCTCAGAGCAACAGGAGCGCGCTTTTGTGGTCACCCGCTGCTCTGGAACTCAAGTTGGGAAAGAGCTAATTAATGATTGAATTAGCTTTAACAGGAGGTGCGTGCTGGCAGGAGGAGGAGGACGTGTCATCTCTCCCTCTGCTCCAGCCCCCCTGCTGGGAACTGACTCAGCCTGGACACACTGGTCCCAGCAGGACGGCTGTCTCTGGAGGAGACGCTGGCCTCCTCACGTTCATCTGAACACGTGACCTTTAGTCACGGCACCATCGCTCCAGGTCGGCAGCAGATGATGAGGACATGGTTGGAACATCAGGCCAAACCCAGGTCCGGCTCTTGTGCTCAGGTTCTGGTTCCTGACGGCGGCCTGCTGTGAGCTGCCTCCATCTGCCCTCATGATCCGACCATCTGACTAATGATGGCACCCGCCGGTTTAGGGGTGGGCTGGAGTCACTGTTGAGGGCGAGACCTGCTCCTCAGACCCAGTCAGACCAGGAGCTGCTGACCCATGTTGGAGTGGAGACGCCACGCCGTCGGACCCACGGGGAGTGGTGCCCCTCAAATCTCTCTAGAGCGTCGTCAGCTCGTATCTGATGGAGAGATCCAGCAGGGTGGTCCTCATATCTAGGCCCAGGATGCTGGTTCTGTTCTGGACCTGAGCTCAGGGAGGCCGATCTCCTTCAGCAGTTCTTGCTGTTACTGTTCCTCATGAGGAAACACGTGATGACCCTAATCGGGGCGTGCACCCTCTCCTGGTATTGGGGTTCATCCCGTTGCTCCAGCAACCGTTGGATGCTCCCAACACTGTTGAGGTTGGAAGATCTTCTGTGTTTCCACAGTTTGGACATTTGGGGTTTCTGGAGTTGGGTGGAATATGTCTGTAGCGTGATTCATCTGACAGGTGGCGGGCGTTATGCAAGCGGGCGTTGGCACGTGTGAGCGTGACTCAGAGTCTAACGGCATCTCCGTTGCATAAGAAGCTGCCACCTTTCTCTCCTCCTGCTGGTCTCCGGTGGCGCTGCAGCTCCTGGTCGTTAGGCTGTTCAACCAACCAGATCAGTCCTTATTGCTGCCTCTTCGGCTGTTTCCTGGCTCAACAGGACCGACCTGCGTGACATGAGCCTAAAGGTCCCATCTCGTCCCGCCCTTGTCCCCCCCGTCCCGTCCTGTCCCGCCCCGCCCCTGTCCCGTCCCGCCCCGGTGGAACATCTGGAGAGGAGTTAGCCAGCTAGCAGCTAGCATCTGCCTTTGGACTGGAGCAGTGCTGCTCCCAGCACGTGCACGCTCGCCATCCCGTGCACACTTCCTGATTATATGTCTCGTCTTCTTCGGGTCCACGCCGGGTCCTCCCCCTGATGAGCCGCCAGCTATATATGAGCTATAGTGGGCTGGGTGCCTTGCTCATGGGTCCCTGGGCAGGGCTCTGAAGGTGTCAGCGGCCACACTCACTGACTCAGCTGTTGGGAATGGAACTGACATGATTGTTAAATGTTGCTTTCTAGGCACGTTACAAGCAGAGTTTGGACCCCACCGTGGACGAGGTGAAGAAGCTGTGCACGTCCCTCAGGCGCAACGCCAAGGAGGAGCGGGTCCTGTTCCACTACAACGGCCACGGCGTGCCCCGGCCCACCGTCAACGGGGAGATCTGGGTCTTTAACAAGGTACCACGCACACATCCGCTTCCTGCTCTTTCTTGTGTGAAGACCTGAACCAGACGAACGAGTTCTCTCGTTATGATGGACATGATCAGGGGAAGTGAGGCAGAAGCAAGGCACCAGGGATTCATACGCTGTCGAAAGCAATAGTTAAATGCTCTTTGATGTTCCTCGCTGCTTATGGCTTTGATCTAGGTCGACCGGTTGCTTTGTTCTCAGCCTCAAGCTCCCACCCTTTCTTTGCTCTTCCAGAACTACACCCAGTACATCCCCCTGTCCATCTACGACCTGCAGACCTGGATGGGCAGCCCCTCCATCTTTGTGTACGACTGCTCCAACGCAGGCATCATCGTCAAGTCCTTCAAGCAGTTCGCCCTGCAGAGAGAGCAGGAGCTGGAGGTCAGTAGCTCCAGAGGGGTCAGTAGCTCCAGAGGGGTCAGGAGCTGGAGGTCAGTAGCTCCAGAGAGGTCAGTAGCTCCAGAGAGGTCAGGAGCTCCAGAGAGAGCAGGAGCTCCAGAGAGGTCAGGAGCTCCAGAGAGGTCAGTAGCTCCAGAGGGGTCAGTAGCTGGAGGTCAGTAGCTCCAGAGAGGTCAGTAGCTCCAGAGGGGTCAGTAGCTGGAGGTCAGTAGCTCCAGAGAGAGCAGGAGCTGGAGGTCAGTAGCTCCAGAGAGGTCAGTAGCTCCAGAGGGGTCAGTAGCTCCAGAGGGGTCAGTAGCTCCAGAGGGGTCAGGAGCTCCAGAGAGAGCAGGAGCTGGGGGTCAGTAGCTCCAGAGAGGTCAGTAGTTCCAGAGGGGTCAGTAGTTCCAGAGGGGTCAGTAGCTGGAGGTCAGTAGCTCCAGAGAGGTCAGGAGCTGGAGGTCAGTAGCTCCAGAGGGGTCAGTAGTTCCAGAGGGGTCAGTAGCTGGAGGTCAGTAGCTCCAGAGAGGTCAGGAGCTCCAGAGAGGTCAGGAGCTCCAGAGAGGTCAGTAGCTCCAGAGAGGTCAGGAGCTGGAGGTCAGTAGCTCCAGAGAGGTCAGGAGCTGGAGGTCAGTAGCTCCAGAGAGGTCAGGAGCTTCAGAGAGGTCAGGAGCTCCAGAGAGGTCAGGAGCTTCAGAGAGGTCAGGAGCTCCAGAGAGGTCAGTAGCTCCAGAGAGGTCAGTAGCTCCAGAGAGGTCAGGAGCTGGAGGTCAGGAGCTCCAGAGAGAGCAGGAGCTGGAGGTCAGTAGCTCCAGAGAGGTCAGTAGCTCCAGAGGGGTCAGTAGCTCCAGAGGGGTCAGTAGCTCCAGAGGGGTCAGTAGTTCCAGAGGGGTCAGGAGCTCCAGAGAGAGCAGGAGCTGGAGGTCAGTAGCTCCAGAGGGGTCAGTAGCTCCAGAGAGGTCAGTAGTTCCAGAGGGGTCAGTAGCTGGAGGTCAGTAGCTCCAGAGAGGTCAGGAGCTGGAGGTCAGTAGCTCCAGAGGGGTCAGTAGTTCCAGAGGGGTCAGTAGCTGGAGGTCAGGAGCTCCAGAGAGGTCAGGAGCTCCAGAGAGGTCAGTAGCTCCAGAGAGGTCAGGAGCTGGAGGTCAGGAGCTCCAGAGAGGTCAGGAGCTTCAGAGAGGTCAGGAGCTTCAGAGAGGTCAGGAGCTCCAGAGAGGTCAGGAGCTCCAGAGAGGTCAGTAGCTCCAGAGAGGTCAGTAGCTCCAGAGAGGTCAGGAGCTGGAGGTCAGGAGCTCCAGAGAGGTCAGTAGCTCCAGAGAGGTCAGGAGCTCCAGAGAGGTCAGTAGCTCCAGAGAGAGGTCAGTAGCTCCAGAGAGGTCAGGAGCTGGAGGTCAGGAGCTCCAGAGAGGTCAGTAGCTGGAGGTCAGTAGCTCCAGAGAGGTCAGGAGCTCCAGAGAGAGCAGGAGCTGGAGGTTAGGGTAACCCTGGGTTACTGACAGGGTTAGGGTAACCCTTGGTTAGGGTAACCCTGGGTAACTGACAGGGTTAGGGTAACCCTGGGTAACTGACAGGGTTAGGGTAACCCTTGGTTAGGGTAACCCTGGGTTACTGACAGGGTTAGGGTAACCCTGGGTTACTGACAGGGTTAGGGTAACCCTTGGTTAGGGTAACCCTGGGTTACTGACAGGGTTAGGGTAACCCTGGGTAACTGACAGGGTTAGGGTAACCCTGGGTTACTGACAGGGTTAGGGTAACCCTTGGTTAGGGTAACCCTGGGTAACTGACAGGGTTAGGGTAACCCTGGGTTACTGACAGGTTAGGGTAACCCTTGGTTAGGGTAACCCTGGGTTACTGACAGGGTTAGGGTAACCCTTGGTTAGGGTAACCCTGGGTAACTGACAGGGTTAGGGTAACCCTGGGTTACTGACAGGGTTAGGGTAACCCTTGGTTAGGGTAACCTGGGTAACTGACAGGGTTAGGGTAACCCTGGGTTACTGACAGGGTTAGGGTAACCCTTGGTTAGGGTAACCCTGGGTTACTGACAGGGTTAGGGTAACCCTTGGTTAGGGTAACCCTGGGTACTGACAGGGTTAGGGTAACCCTGGTTACTGACAGGGTTAGGGTAACCCTGGGTTAGGGTAACCCTGGGTTAGGGTAACCCTGGGTTACTGACAGGGTTAGGGTTGAGCTCGAGGCTTCAGAGCTGCTCACCAGGACTCAGGGCCAAACTTTGCTCTCTTTTTCTCTGTTCTGTGGTCGAGGCCTGGTAACTAGTAACTGGTAACTAGTAACTAGTTCTTTAGCTCAACTGTTTAGGTAGAATGGTTGGATCCTGCTTTACTGTGGGATCATCAGGAAACACAGTGAGTCTGGCTCTGGATGGTCAACCAAGAAGAGCTAACCAACCCAACAAGATCTGGTCTGCCTGACTAGTTAAGCTAGTTATATAAACCCTCATTCAGGGTTCTGAGCAGCGTTGCTGAAGCTGCTGCTAACGTGATCAATCCAGACTGATAGAAGCACGACAGGGTGTGTGTGTGTGTGTGTGACCTGTGTGTGTGTGTGTCTGTGTGTGTGTGTGTGTGTGTGTGTGTGAGTGTGTGTCTCTGTGGGTGTGTCTGGGTGTGTGTGTGTGTGTGTGTGTGTGTGAGTGTGTTCTGTGGTTCAGCGGTGCAGGCAGATACAGAAGCCCAGGGAATAGCTGCTGAATGGATGATGTGGGGGGGTGTGTGTGTGGGGGGGGGGGGTGTTATCATCCGGCCCCTTCAGTCCATTCACTGAGAGAGTGCATGTGTGCGTGCACTAAGTGCTCATCCCTGGGCCACTTGCATTCTATTAAATATCTCATCACTTCCTGTCTGCACTCTCCCCCACATTAGCTGCCAGAGAGAGTGTGTGTGTGTGTGTGTGTTTCTGTCTGTGTGTGTGTGTGTGTGTGTGTGTGACTGTCTGTGTGTGTGTGTGTGATGCCAGTGATCCTGTCTGTATTCTAATGAGCAGGGACACGCAGGTGAGCAGGGACACGCAGGTGAGCAGGGACACGCAGGTGAGCAGGGACACACAGGTGAGCAGGGTCACACAGGTGAGCAGGGACACGCAGGTGAGCAGGGACACACAGGTGAGCAGGGTCCACCTGTCTCAGGGACTGTTTAAATTCTGCTTTAGTCAGATTAGATTCGTTATTTCTGTTTTCCGAGGATGAAACTCGTCTGATATCCAGAGCGAGAAAACAAAGCCGTCGTTGTGATTCCGTGGTAATTTGCAAGATTACAATATGCTAATGTGCTAATTAGCGCGAGCGTTAATCAGCTGCCAGCGTCCCCGTTTCCCCAGGATTCCTGCTCACGTGTCCACCACAGCTCTTCCAGGGATGCTCCTCTCAAGCAACGCTCTCATTAATACTGGGGGGGGTGAAAAGGAACATGACAGAACATGAAGCCCCGCCCCTTTTAGTGCATCCTCATGATCATGGCCGGGTCCTGTCCTCTCATTAATGAGATGAAGCCCCGCCCCTTTTAGTGCATCCTCATGATCATGGCTGGGTCCTGTCCTCTCATTAATAAGATGAAGCCCCGCCCCTTTTAGTGCATCCTCATGATCATGGCCGGGTCCTGTCCTCTCATTAATGAGATGAAGCCCCGCCCCTTTTAGTGCATCCTCATGATCATGGCCAGGTCCTGTCCTCTCATTAATGAGATGAAGCCCCGCCCCTTTTAGTGCATCCTCATGATCATGGCCGGGTCCTGTCCTCTCATTAATGAGATGAAGCCCCGCCCCTTTTAGTGCATCCTCATGATCATGGCCGGGTCCTGTCCTCTCATTAATGAGATGAAGCCCCGCCCCTTTTAGTGCATCCTCATGATCATGGCCGGGTCCTGTCCTCTCATTAATGAGATGAAGCCCCGCCCCTTTTAGTGCATCCTCATGATCATGGCCGGGTCCTGTCCTCTCATTAATGAGATGAAGCCCCGCCCCTTTTAGTGCATCTGAAGGGGAGGAATTCTTCACAGCCGTTTCTTTAGCGCGTCTGAATGTTCATGGGAGCTCCTTCAAAGCTAAGCTAACGCCTCCGCTCTACTTAGATGAGCGTTTCCCAGTCGTGCTGTTAGATTAGACGGGTGTTCGGCTCCAGGACGGCGCCTCCGCGCTGCCCGGTGATAAAGGGAAGCCTTGATCGCTGCCTTCATTAAGGCCCCAGCTCATTAAAATCTACTAGACAAATGAACAGAAACAGCTAACGCTAACGCCTCAGCGTTGCTTTAGCGGCACAATCTAATTAAAGTTTTACATCATATTAAAGCATCGTGAGTGTTTCACGTCGCTGCAGAGCAGAAGGTGGCGATGACCTGTGGCTGGTGCTGTCCGCTAACGAGGGGGAGCTCGTCTCATGCTGGTATCAGATATTAGGCTGAACAGGAACAGCTGGGAAACCCATGCTAGCGGGGCAGCATTCATGCTAGCGGGGCAGTCATTCATGCTAACGGGGCAGTCATTCATGCTAACGGGACAGTCATTCATGCTAACGGGACAGTCATTCATGCTAACGGGGCAGTCATTCGTGCTAACGGGGCAGTCATTCGTGCTAACGGGGCAGTCATTCATGCTAACGGGACAGTCATTCATGCTAACGGGGCAGTCATTCGTGCTAACGGGGCAGTCATTCATGCTAACGGGGCAGTCATTCATGCTAACGGGGCAGCATTCATGCTAATGCTACTGAGCTTGTTGTATTGCAGCTGAACTGAGGGACGCTGTCCTGTCCTGTGTCCAGGTGGCGGCCATTAATCCCAGCCACCCGCTGGCCCAGATGCCCCTGCCCCCCTCCATGAAGAACTGCATCCAGCTGGCTGCCTGTGAGGCCAACGAGCTGCTGCCCATGAACCCCGACCTCCCGGCGGACCTGTTCACCTCCTGCCTGACCACCCCCATCAAGATCGCCCTGCGATGGTACCGCTGCTCCTGTTAATAAAGGGTTCCCCTCGTTACCTCTGAGTGGTCAGGAGTTACCGACGTACCTGAGGTTCTGTGGATTCTGGATCACCCCCAGAGCCAGAGGAGGGGCCCTGATGAAGGGGGCTGCCCCAGCTGCCCCTGATGAGGGGGGCTGCCCCAGCTGCCCCTGATGAGGGGGGCTGCCCCAGCTGCCCCTCTGGGCCTCATCCAGATTCCTAGAACCTCAGTTACGGCCCGTAACTGAACTCTGGTTCTGTTTCATTCTTTGTGGCGCCGACCCGCAGGAGTCGGGCTACTGGGTTGGTTCTAAAGCCGACGACCCAAAAAAGCTGAATGTCCCTTTTGTGAAGCCCCCCCCCCCCCCGCCCCCCCCAAACTGGGATCTGGATGGTTTGAACTCCACTTTCACTGGTTCTGATGAGCACAAGGTGGAGAGAGAACCTGAAGGCTCACACACACACACACACACACACGCAGGCACACACACCCACACACACACACTCACACACTCTGGATGAAATGAAAGGTTCTGAATGGTTCTGAAAGGTTCTGAATGGTTCTGAGAGCTCATTAGATCAATTTCTGCTGTGGTGAATCAGAAGTTTGAAGCTTTTTAAACGTTCTGAAGGCGACGGCTTCATGTGAAGTGATTAATGTCTGTAGAAGGTTGATGATCATCTCAACGTTTGTTCCTCTCCAACAACACACGAACATCCTGAGTGGGAACCAGCTTCTCCACCCTCAGATCCAGCTGCTCCCTTCAGGATGTCCCAGAACCATCTGAAGAGGTCAATGTTCCTCCAACGCTCTGGATCCACATCCCAGCCTGACCCGGAGCTGGTGACCTCCACCCTAACCTGGACCTCCACCCTAACCCGGACCTCCACCCTAACCTGGAGCTGGTGACCTCCACCCTAACCCGGAGCTGGTGACCTCCACCCTAACCTGGACCTCCACCCTAACCTGGACCTCCACCCTAACCTGGACCTCCACCCTAACCCGGAGCTGGTGACCTCCACCCTAACCTGGACCTCCACCCTAACCCGGAGCTGGTGACCTCCACCCTAACCTGGACCTCCACCCTAACCTGGACCTCCGCCCTAACCTGGACCTCCACCCTAACCCGGAGCTGGTGACCTCCACCCTAACCTGGACCTCCACCCTAACCTGGAGCTGGTGACCTCCACCCTAACCTGGAGGTCTGGCTGGTGGAGCACGCACACGTGCACGCACACGTGCACGCCTGCTGCTGCTCTGCTGCCATGATGTAAACAGAGGAAAATGTCTTCTGTGACCATAGCTTGTGTGTGTGTGTGTGTGTGTGTGTGTGTGTGTGTGTGTGTGTGTGTGTGTGTGCCTCTTTCCTAACTCTCACTGCCAGTACAAGAAATGCTAAACACCCACAAGAACTGGCATTTGTTGCTCTAATACTCACACACACACTCACACACACACACACACACACACACACACACACACACACACACACCCCTGAAGCCTGGGCTTTAAAATCTAAATTTGTCAACACACAAATTTACCATGAATCTTCCAGGGCTGCGTATCGTGCACATGAACGTGCACTAAAGGGATGAAACCATCACATGTTCATTGTTCTAAAGGGGGGTTCTGCACCTCCACCTCTGGTCTCACTGCACCTCCACCTCTGGTCTCACTGCACCTCCACCTCTGGTCTCACTACACCTCCACCTCTGGTCTCACTGCACCTCCACCTCCACCTCTGGTCTCACTGCACCTCCACCTCCACCCCTGGTCTCACTGCACCTCCACCTCTGGTCTCACTGCACCTCCACCTCTGGTCTCACTACACCTCCACCTCTGGTCTCACTGCACCTCCACCTCTGGTCTCACTGCACCTCCACCCCTGGTCTCACTGCACCTCCACCTCTGGTCTCACTACACCTCCACCTCTGGTCTCACTGCACCTCCACCTCTGGTCTCACTGCACCTCCACCTCCACCCCTGGTCTCACTGCACCTCCACCTCTGGTCTCACTGCACCTCCACCCCTGGTCTCACTGCACCTCCACCCCTGGTCTCACTGCACCTCCACCCCTGGTCTCACTGCACCTCCACCTCTGGTCTCACTGCACCTCCACCTCCACCTCTGGTCTCACTGCACCTCCACCCCTGGTCTCACTGCACCTCCACCTCCACCTCTGGTCTCACTGCACCTCCACCTCCACCTCTGGTCTCACTGCACCTCCACCTCTGGTCTCACTGCACCTCCACCTCCACCTCTGGTCTCACTGCACCTCCACTTCTGGTCTCACTGCACCTCCACCTCCACCTCTGGTCTCACTGCACCTCCACCCCTGGTCTCACTGCACCTCCACCTCTGGTCTCACTGCACCTCCACCTCTGGTCGCACTTCACCTCCACCCCTGGTCTCACTGCACCTCCACTTCTGGTCTCACTGCACCTCCACCTCCACCTCTGGTCGCACTTCACCTCCACCCCTGGTCTCACTGCACCTCCACCCCTGGTCTCACTGCACCTCCACCTCCACCCCTGGTCTCACTGCACCTTCACCTCCACCTCTGGTCGCACTTCACCTCCACCTCTGGTCTCACACTGCACCTCCACCTCCACCTCTGGTCTCACTGCACCTCCACCTCTGTCTCACTGCACCTCCACCCCTGGTCTCACTGCACCTCCACCCCTGGTCTCACTGCACCTCCACCTCTGGTCTCACTGCACCTCCACCTCTGGTCTCACTCCACCTCCACCCCTGGTCTCACTGCACTCCACCTCTGGTCTCACTCCACCTCCACCCCTGGTCTCACTGCACCTCCACCTCTGGTCTCACTTCACCTCCACCTCTGGTCTCACTGCACCTCCACCTCTGGTCTCACTTCACCTCCACCTCTGGTCTCACTGCACCTCCACTCTGGTCTCACTGCACCTCCACCTCTGGTCTCACTGCACCTCCACCTCTGGTCTCACTGCACCTCCACCTCCACCTCTGGTCTCACTGCACCTCCACTTCTGGTCTCACTGCACCTCCACCTCCACCTCTGGTCTCACTGCACCTCCACCCCTGGTCTCACTGCACCTCCACCTCTGGTCTCACTGCACCTCCACCCCTGGTCTCACTGCACCTCCACCTCTGGTCTCACTGCACCTCCACCTCCACCTCTGGTCTCACTGCACCTCCACCTCCACCCCTGGTCTCACTGCACCTCCACCTCTGGTCTCACTTCACCTCCACCTCTGGTCTCACTGCACCTCCACCTCTGGTCTCACTTCACCTCCACCTCTGGTCTCACTGCACCTCCACCTCTGGTCTCACTTCACCTCCACCTCTGGTCTCACTGCACCTCCACCTCTGGTCTCACTGCACCTCCACCTCTGGTCTCACTTCACCTCCACCTCTGGTCTCACTTCACCTCCACCTCTGGTCTCACTGCACCTCCACCTCTGGTCTCACTGCACCTCCACCCCTGGTCTCACTGCACCTCCGGTGCTCTGTGGCTCTCTTTGGTCTCATGGTGCTAAAGTTCCTGATTCCTGCTGTAACTTTTACCTTTTTGTGTCTTTAAGGTTCTGCATGCAGAAAAGTGCCAAGTTGGTTCCTGGAGTAACGTTAGACCTCATTGAGAAGTAAGTAGCACCAGGTTCTTCTGGTTCCTACGCTGGCCTCTTTATCAGGATCCTCTGCTTTTGTTTCCCCCTTAAATTTAGACGAAACCCCGAGAGTGTCGGGTTGTTCTGAGGCACAAACGGTCAATACGCTCGTTATCTCCAGGTGCCGCTCAATTAGCTGCCTGGCTGCTCCCCTGGGGTCTCTGTGGGATCGCCGAATTCCTTCCTGTAAATCTGGAATTGTGGTGTTTCCACCCGTATGTTTGTCCCTGCGAGAGCTTTAGGACTCACACACTGTTGTTGTCGTGTAGCAGCAAGCTAGCAGTGTTCACACCATGGCGCCGTAGCCTGGCGCCGTAGCCTGGCGCCGTAGCCTGGCCCCGTAGCCTGGCGCCGTAGCCTGGCGCCGTAGCCTGGCGCCGTAGCCTGGCGCTCCAGGTGCTCCCAGTTCTCCTCCTGGTTTCTGACCAAACCTGAATCCTGGAGCTCCTCATCACAGCCTTCAGGCCTTTGGCAGCAGGTCTGAGCGTTTCTATACAGGTGCCTGCAGCAATCACCTGTACTGCACCGGTCCTGATGGGTCCTGATGGGTCCTCATGGGTCCTGATGGGCCCTCATGGGTCCTAAAGGGTCCTGATGGGTCCTGATGGGCCCTCATGGGTCCTGATGGGTCCTGATGGGTCCTGATGGGTCCTCATGGGTCCTGATGGGTCCTCATGGGTCCTAAAGGGTCCTGATGGGTCCTGATGGGCCCTCATGGGTCCTGATGGGTCCTCATGGGTCCTGATGGGTCCTAAAGGGTCCTGATGGGTCCTGATGGGCCCTCATGGGTCCTGATGGGTCCTGATGGGTCCTGATGGGCCCTCATGGGTCCTGATGGGTCCTGATGGGTCCTGATGGGTCCTGATGGGCCCTCATGGGTCCTCATGGGTCCTAAAGGGTCCTCATGGGTCCTGATGGGTCCTCATGGGTCCTCATGGGTCCTGATGGGTCCTAAAGGGTCCTGATGGGTCCTCATGGGTCCTGATGGCCCTCATGGGTTCATGGGTCCTGATGGGTCCTCATGGGTCCTGATGGGTCCTCATGGTCCTGGGAGGGAGGGAGGAGTAGTATTGAAGTGAGCGCGATCGTGCCGATGTTTCGTCCTTTTTCGATAACTAGAAATGTGTCAAACATGTTTCCATCATCGTTCACCTGGTGATCAGTCGACCGATCTAGAACAATTGTTGTTAGATTAGTTAAAAAATAATGATTAGTTGCAGCCCAAGAAGAGAAGACCTGCAGTCTGAGCCTGAGCCTCACCACTAACCCTAACCACAGACAGGCTTCCTGTCTCCAGACCCGACCCTGACCTGATCTGGGGGGTTCTGGGGGTTCTGTGGCTCTCAGAGCCGTGCACTTGCATGAGGTCTGAGCCGTGCACTAACTGCAGTGGCTGTTGCTGCAGGATCCCGGGGAGGCTGAACGACAGACGCACCCCGCTGGGAGAGCTCAACTGGATCTTCACCGCCATCACCGACACCATCGCCTGGAACGTGCTGCCGAGGGGTGAGCTAACGCTAACGCTAACGCTGAGGGTCGCGTTCTGTCAGCTCCCAAAAACAAACCTCTGACCCTAACCTCTACACACACACACACACACACACACACACACACACACACACTCGGGGCCTCATTTCATGTGTTCATGGTTTCTGCCTCTGTCTCCAGATTTGTTCCAGAAGTTGTTCCGTCAGGACCTGCTGGTGGCTAGCTTGTTCCGTAACTTCCTCTTAGCCGAGAGGATCATGAGGTCCTACAACTGCACCCCCGTCAGCAGCCCACGTTTGCCCCCCACATACATGCACGCGATGTGGTAAGAAGTGTTCTGATGTTCCAGCACAGGTGCATCACACTTCGTTAGTGTCCAGGACCACATTTATCATGTGTTAAATGAAGGATATTTCCCATAAAAGCTGAACGTCAGGACTGTTAGCATTTCAGCGGTCTGTTAGCATTTCAGAGGACTGTTAGCATTTCAGCGGACTGTTAGCATTTCAGCGGTCTGTTAGCATTTCAGAGGACTGTTAGCATTTCAGCGGACTGTTAGCATTTCAGCGGTCTGTTAGCATTTCAGCGGTCTGTTAGCATTTCAGCGGTCTGTTAGCAGCGTCTTCAACAACCTACACACACACACACACCTACACGCTTGTGCACGAA
Organism: Takifugu flavidus; assembly: GCF_003711565.1. Classification (NCBI taxonomy): domain Eukaryota; kingdom Metazoa; phylum Chordata; class Actinopteri; order Tetraodontiformes; family Tetraodontidae; genus Takifugu; species Takifugu flavidus. The sequence continues at coordinate 15,223,372 of NC_079525.1, forward strand.
TGAAGCTGTAAGAGGGAGTTGAGAGCAGTGCGCTGGTGCTTCCACCTCCGCGCGTCCAGAGCTTGTAACTTCTATTGAAGCGTCTCGGGAGGACATTAGGACGACTCTGTCGAGCTGCGTTGGGCAGATTCAGAGGGGAAAGTTCAACCTGGACATAAAAGCGTGTTACGTCTCTATTTTCCCGTCCCGTCTCGGCCTCCTCTCCTCCACCAGGGTTGGATCAGACGCTCTTTCACCGCTCTCACCTCCCATTTTCAGGTTCTGCAGCAGTAAAATCACAGTTGCACAAACGTCTCCTGCAGTCTGTGGTTCCTTTGTGCTCCAAACGCTCCCATCTCGCCCACTCGCGAGCTGCTTCCTCTGTAGAGAAAAGCACCTGACCGGCGCTAGCGCTGCTGCCTACAGCGCTCCTCACGTTAGCTTAGCCCCATATTTACTGTCTGAACATTCCCACTGCTTCCTTTCAGTAGCAGACTGAAGGAATAAAGAGGGTCTGGAGGAGGGAAGGGTGATGAGAGGCACGACTCCCCGAGCACGCCACCACGTAACCAACCATCTCCGTGCACACGGACCACCAACGCACCCGAGTGCACGTGCTCGGTCCTTAGTTAGAGCCAGCTAAATGTCCATGTGGTCGGGGGGAGTTTAGGAGCCTCAGCAAACTGCAGAAGTGACCTGCAGCTGCCATGGCGACAGCAACAGGACCCCTCTTTAGTTCTGACCCATTGACCTGGAGGACAACCGCCCCCCCCCCCATGTTTCAGCCTGAACATTGGTGGTGCATTCACTGTCCGCCAGAGCTTCTGATTCAAAATGCCGCACATGCCTGAAACTCACTCCTCACTCACTCACTCCCTCCCTCCCTCCCCCCTCACTCACTCACTCCCCCCTCCTCACTCCCTCACTCACGCACTCCCCCCTCACTCACTCCCTCCCACTCCCCCCTCACTCACTCCCCCCTCCCTCACTCCCCCCACACTCACTCCCTCACTCACTCCTTCCCTCACTCACGCACTCCCCCCTCCCTCACTCCCTCACTCACTCCCCTCTCTCACTCCCCCCCCCTCACTCACGCACTCACTCCCTCACTCCCTCCCTCCCTCCCTCACTCACTCACTCCCCCCTCCCTCCCTCTCCCACTCACTCACTCACTCCCCCCCCCCTCCCTCACTCCTCCCTCATCACTCACTCCCCCCTCACTCACTCATCACTCCCCTCCCCCCTCACTCACTCCCCTCCCCCCTCACTCAGATTGATTGTGGCTGAGTTTTCCTGAGCGTGTGATTCACCTGTGGTCTTTGTGGTCCCCAGGCAGGCCTGGGACCTGGCCGTGGACATCTGCCTGTCTCAGCTGCCCACCATCATAGAAGAAGGCACCGCTTTCAGAGTGAGTCCCTGTGCTGCCTGTTAGGGTTAGGAGGAGCCCGGAGGACCCTCTGAGGAGCCCTGAGGACCCTCTGAGGAGCCCTGGGGACCCTCTGAGGAGCCCTGAGGACCCTCTGAGGAGCCCTGAGGACCCTCTGAGGAGCCCTGAGGAGCCCTGAGGACCCTCTGAGGAGCCCTGAGACGCTCTGAGGAGCCCTGAGGACCCTCTGAGGAGCCCTGAGGACCCTCTGAGGAGCCCTGAGGACCCTCTGAGGAGCCCTGAGGACCCTCTGAGGAGCCCTGAGGACCCTCTGAGGAGCCCCGAGGACCCTCTGAGGAGCCCCGAGGACCCTCTGAGGAGCCCCGGGGACCCTCTGAGGAGCCCCGGGGACCCTCTGAGGAGCCCTGAGGAGCCCTGAGGACCCTCTGAGGACCCTCTGAGGAGCCCCGAAGGACCCTCTGAGGAGCCCTGAGGACCCTCTGAGGAGCCCCGGGACCCTCTGAGGAGCCCCGAGGACCCTCTGAGGAGCCCTGAGGACCCTCTGAGGAGCCCTTGAGGACCCCCTGAGGAGCCCTGAGAACCCTCTGATGAGCCCCCTACACCGTTGTGTCCTGCAGCAGCTACACCGTCTCCTGTAGCAGCAGCTACACCGTGTCCTGCAGCAGCTACACCGTGTCCTGCGGCAGCTACACCGTGTCCTGCAGCAGCTACACCGTGTCCTGCTGCTGCAGCTACACCGTGTCCTGTGGCAGCTACACCGTGTCCTGTGGCAGCTACACCGTGTCCTGTAGCAGCAGCTACAACCGTGTCCTGTGGCAGCTACACCGTGTCCTGTAGCAGCAGCTACACCGTGTCCTGTGGCAGCTACACCGTGTCCTGCTGCAGCTACACCGTGTCCTGTAGCAGCTACACCGTGTCCTGTAGCAGCTACACCGTGTCCTGCTGCAGCTACACCGTGTCCTGTAGCAGCTAAACCGTGTCCTGCTGCTGCAGCTACACCGTGTCCTGCAGCAGCTACACCGTGTCCTGCGGCAGCTACACCGTGTCCTGCGGCAGCTACACCGTGTCCTGTGGCAGCTACACCGTGTCCTGTGGCAGCTACACCGTGTCCTGTAGCAGCAGCTACACCGTGTCCTGTAGCAGCAGCTACACCGTGTCCTGCAGCAGCTACACCGTGTCCTGTGGCAGCTACACCGTGTCCTGTAGCAGCAGCTACACCGTGTCCTGTAGCAGCAGCTACACCGTGTCCTGCAGCAGCTACACCGTGTCCTGCAGCAGCTACACCGTGTCCTGGCTGCAGCTACACGTGTCCTGCAGCAGCTACACCGTGTCCTGCAGCAGCAGCTACACCGTGTCCTGTAGCAGCAGCTACACCGTGTCCTGCAGCAGCTACACCGTGTCCTGCAGCAGCAGCTACACCGTGTCCTGTAGCAGCAGCTACACCGTGTCCTGCGGCAGCTACACCGTGTCCTGCGGCAGCTACACCGTGTCCTGCGGCAGCTACACCGTGTCCTGCGGCAGCTACACCGTGTCCTGCGGCAGCTACACCGTGTCCTGCAGCAGCAGCTACACCGTGTCCTGCAGCAGCTACACCGTGTCCTGCAGCAGCTACACCGTGTCTGCAGCAGCTACACCGTGTCCTGCAGCAGCTACACCGTGTCCTGCAGCAGCTACACCGTGTCCTGCAGCAGCAGCTACACCGTGTCCTGTAGCAGCAGCTACACCGTGTCCTGCAGCAGCTACACCGTGTCCTGCAGCAGCTACACCGTGTCCTGCAGCAGCTACACCGTGTCCTGCAGCAGCTACACCGTGTCCTGCAGCAGCTACACCATGTCCTGTAGCAGCTACACCATGTCCTGTAGCAGCTACACCATGTCCTGTAGCAGCTACACCATGTCCTGTAGCAGCTACACCGTGTCCTGTAGCAGCAGGAAATAAACCCTCATCTGTTGTGTCCCCCCCCAGCACAGCCCCTTCTTTGCTGAGCAGCTGACGGCATTTCAAGTGTGGCTGACGATGGGGGTGGAGAACAGAAACCCTCCTGAGCAGCTGCCCATTGTTTTACAGGTACACACGCACACACACACACGCACACACACACACACACACACACACACACACACACTCATGGTCCTGCACACCTTGGTCACACACGACTGTATTTGCAGAGTGTTGCATCGTCATTGAAGCGTCTTTTCTGTGTCGTTATACATGAGTTGGATCACCTGACAGAAACTGCTGCTGCCCACAGAGAGTTATCAGCCTAGCTAGCTCCACGCTAGTATCAGCCTCGCTAACTCCACGCTAGTATCAGCCTTGCTAACTCCACGCTAGTATCAGCCTAGCTAACTCCACGCTAGTATCAGCCTAGCTAACTCCACGCCAGTATCAGCCTAGCTAGCTCCACGCTAGTATCAGCCTAGCTAACTCCACGCTAGTATCAGCCTCGCTAACTCCACGCTAGTATCAGCCTAGCTAACTCCACGCTAGTATCAGCTTAGCTAACTCCACTCAGCCTTTGCTGGCCTTGTCATCCTCTGGATTCCCTCTCCTCCACCGTCCAGCCACCAATTAACGCAGCCCTTTTTTCCGCCACCGTCTCAGATCTGCTGCCAACTCCATGTAATATTCACCGTGAAGTTCTTGTGTCTTGGGCTCAATTTTCCTCATTACAACCCCGTGACAGGAACGGTGGCTGCCCGCCTCCCTGCGGCAGGATTCCTTTTGTTGGATGCTAATTGGGCTGAAATCTTGCAGAAATCCTTGTAAAAGTGCATCGGCGTTTGAGTTACAGCACCTGAAGGTCTGCGCCCGCTTCATTTCCCACCCAACATTCTGTGGGGTTCCACATTTGTGTTGTATATCACGCTATCGTAGCGCTGAATGCTAATTTTCTGCTGACTCAGCGCACTGAGAGCTGCAGCTCATCCACACAGCAGTTCTGTCGGGACTCGTTAAGAACAGAGTGATGAGGAGGGAGGGAGGGGAGGAGGGAGGACAGAGGGAGGGGAGGAAGGAGAGAGGGAGGGGAGGAGAGGGGGAGGGAGGGAGGGAGGGGAGGAGGGAGGGAGGGAGGGGAGAGAGAGGGAGGGAGGGGAGGAGGGAGGGGAGGAGGGAGGGAGGGAGGGAGGGGAGGGGGGAGGAGGGAGGGAGGGGAGGAGGGAGGACAGAGGGAGGGGAGGAGAGGGGGAGGAGAGGGGGAGGAAGGAGAGAGGGAGGGGAGGAGAGGGGGAGGAAGGAGAGAGGGAGGGGAGGGGGGAGGAGGGAGGGGAGGAAGGAGGGAGGGGAGAAGGGAGGTCGGAGGGAGGGGAGGAAGGAAGGAAGGAAGGAGGGAGGGGAAAAGGGAGGGAGGGAGGGGAGGAAGAAGGGAGGAGGGAAGATGGAGGGAGGGGTCATACTGATGTGAAAACCACCATGGGAAACAGCTAACTTAGTAGTGACCTAGTGGTGGCTTAGTAGTGACCTAGTGGTGACTTAGTAGTGACCTAGTGGTGGCTTAGTAGTGACCTAGTGGTGGCTTAGTAGTGACCTAGTGGTGGCTTACTGCTAACTTAGTAGTGACCTAGTGGTGACTTAGTAGTGACCTAGTGGTGGCTTACTGCTAACTTAGTGGTGACCTAGTGGTGGCTTAGTAGTGACCTAGTGGTGGCTTACTGCTAACTTAGTAGTGACCTAGTAGTGACTTAGTGGTGGCTTACTGCTAACTTAGTACTGACCTAGTAGTGACTTAGTGGTGGCTTACTGCTAACTTAGTACTGACCTAGTAGTGACTTAGTGGTGGCTTACTGCTAACTTAGTACTGACCTAGTAGTGACTTAGTGGTGGCTTACTGCTAACTTAGTAGTGACCTAGTGGTGGCTTACCGCTAACTTAGTGCTAACTTACTGCTGACTTACTGCTAACTTAGTGCTGACCTCGTGCCTACAGAAGAAATCCACAGCGTTCCACGGTGCTGTGATGGAACAACGAGGTTAACGAGGTTATTAACTAAATAACTAGCATGAAATATCCAATGAGAACATCTGAACAATCGTTCACAGAATAACGATGAATCGTGACAGAGAAGCTTGGCTCAGGACCTGATGTGTCTTATTCTTGCAGAGTTCCTGCCCACACATCCCTCTTTTGGCCAGAACACACACACACACACCACACTCACACACACTCTCACACACACACACTCACACACACACATGCGTGTCCATATTCCCACACTCTTAAAAATGGCCTCACCCCTGGGCTGGTCTTCCCCCAGCCTCCTGTTAGCACAGGCGTGCTCACCAGTGTGCTAAGCTAATAATAGCGCGTGTGTTGGTGGACGTGTCCACATGCGTGTGGGCCTGGCCTCCTCCATATGCTGGTCCCCACGCTCGCTGTGGGACACCTACCTGGGGTCTGAGGCGTGACTCAACGCTGCACAAACAGAAATGCAGCTTTTGGGTCCAGATCTGGGGCGTGAGCCGGCCTGGTCCTGGGCCAGAGCGGCTACGTCAGCGTTGGCAGCAACACACACGCGCCCACACGTGCGCGCACACGCGCCCGTTGGCGGGGTGTTAGCGGCAGTAGTGGTGTGAGAGCCACCTGCTCCTCCACACGTTCCTCTTCCTGTCATCCGTGGCTTCCTTCGTCTTCGAGACCGCCGCCTCTCTGACCTCTGACCTCTGGCCTCTGTCAGGTTCTCCTCAGTCAGGTCCATCGGCTGCGGGCTCTGGACTTGCTTGGGCGCTTCCTGGACCTGGGACCCTGGGCTGTCAGTCTGGTATGTTCCTGATTTCAGCTTCATGTAGTAGGTGACCAAATAAAGAAGCTTTTAAATGAAGGATCTGGACTCCCTAATGTGGTCCCAGCCACACGGCTAGACTAGGGAGTCCAGACCCCTGAGCAGACCCCTGAGGAGCCATGGTCTGATGCTGGTCCAGGGGGCCCCCGTGGGTGCTAAAGCTCTCTGTGTGCAGGCCCTGTCGGTGGGGATCTTCCCCTACGTGCTGAAGCTGCTCCAGAGCTCGGCCAGGGAGCTGCGGCCGCTGCTGGTCTTCATCTGGGCTAAGATCCTCGCCGTCGACAGCGTAAGTGGCGTCAAACACTCAACCAGGGAGATCTGCTTCCAGGATCCTCCTGTCAGAAACATTCCGAAACATGTCGGTCACAACACTCGGGAATTTTCAGGAAGTACTCGGAAATGGTGGCTCAGAAACTCCGAGTGCTTCAGGAGGATCAATGAGATCCATGATGTTCTTCCACTGATCTGGTCCTCGGAGCTCGGGATGGACCTGGGATGCTCCTGCTAATGTTCCGCTTGGACACTTCCAGGTGTCCTTGTCTTTACTGTCTGGATCTTCTGTCTCCACAGTCCTGTCAAGCAGACCTGGTGAAGGACAACGGACACAAGTACTTCCTGTCAGTGCTGGCTGACAGCTACATGCCTGTGAGTCCCACCGTCCTCCACACCCCACCGTCCTCCATCCCCCACCGTCCTCCATCCCCCACCGTCCTCCATCCCCCACCGTCCCCCACCGTCCTCCATCCCCCACCGTCCTCCATCCCCCACCGTCCCCCACCGTCCTCCATCCCCCACCGTCCTCCACCGTCCCCACCGTCCTCCGTCCCCCCCCCCGTCCCCCACCGTCCTCCACCAGGACATCTTGTCCTCTTCTTGTCTGGACTCCCACCTGGACGAACATTAAAGTTGTGTTTCGTTCCAGGCTGAACATCGGACCATGGCTGTGTTCATCTTGGCTGTTATCGTCAACAGCTACAGCACCGGACAGGTAGGGGGGGGGCAGTCTCTGCCCAGTCTCTGCCCAGTCTCTCCCCAGTCTCTGCCCAGTCTCTCTCCAGTCTCCATCCAGTCTCTGCCCAGTCTCTGCCCAGTCTCTACCCAGTCTCTATCCAGTCTCTATCCAGTCTATCCAGTCAGTCTTGCCAGTCTCTGCCCAGTCTCTGCCCAGTCTCTCTGTCCCAGTCTCTACCCAGTCTCTCCCCAGTCTCTCCCCAGTCTCTGCCCAGTCTCTCCCCAGTCTCTGCCCAGTCTCTACCCAGTCTCTGCCCAGTCTCTACCCAGTCTACTACCCAGTCTCTTCCCAGTCTCCCCCAGTCTCTGCTCTGCCCGTCTCTATCCAGTCCTGCCCAGTCTCTGCCCAGTCTCTCCCCCCCCCGTCTCTTACCAGTCTCTGCCCAGTCTCTGCCCAGTCTCTCCCAGTTCTCCCCAGTCCTCTGCCCAGTCCTCTATCCAGTCTCTACCCAGTCTCCCCCCCCCCCTACCCAGTCTCTACCCAGTCTCTACCGAATCTCTGCCCAGTCTCTACCCAGTCTCTACCCAGTCCTATCCAGTCTCTCCCTCTCCCCAGTCTCTATCCAGTCTCTCCCCAGTCTCTCTCCCCAGTCTCTACCCAGTCTCTACCCAGTCTCTGCCCAGTCTCCGCCCAGTCTCTGCCCAGTCTCTACCCAGTCTCTCCCCAGTCTCTCTCCCACAGTCCTCCGTCTCCGCCCAGTCTCCGCCCATCTCTGCCCAGTCTCCGCCCAGTCTCCGCCCAGTTTCTGCCCAGTCTCTGCCCAGTCCTCTACCCAGTCTCTACCCAGTCTCTACCCATCTCTGCCCACTCTCTGCCCAGTCTCTCCCCAGTCCTGCCAGTCTCTGCCCAGTCTCTATCCAGTCTCTACCCAGTCTTCTACCCAGTCTCTGCCCCAGTCCTCTCCCTCGTCTCTACCCAGTCTCTATCCAGTCTCTGCCCAGTCTCTACACCCAGTCTCTACCCAGTCTCTGCCCAGTCCTCTACCCAGTCTCTACCCAGTCTCTGCCCAGTCTCTACCCAGTCTCTACCCAATCTCTACCCAGTCTCCCTCTCCACCAGTCTCTGCCCATTCTCTATCCAGTCTCTGCCCAGTCTCTGCCCAGTCTCTCCCAGTCTCTCTACCCAGTCTCTACCCGTCTCTGCCCAGTCTCTGCCCAGTCTCTTCCCCAGTCTCTTCTGCCCAGTCTCTATCCAGTCTCTACCCAGTCTCTACCCAGTCTCTATCTACCCAGTCTCTACCCAGTCTCTACCGAATCTCTGCCCAGTCTCTACCCAGTCTCTACCCAGTCTCTACCCAGTCTCTATCCAGTCTCTGCCCAGTCTCCATCCAGTCTCTGCCCAGTCTCTACCCAGTCTCTCCCCAGTCTCTCCCCAGTCTCTGCCCAGTCTCTCCCCAGTCTCTGCCCAGTCTTTACCCAGTCTCTGCCCAGTCTCTCCCCAGTCTCTCCCCAGTCTCTCCCCAGTCTCTGCCCAGTCTCTACCCAGTCTCTGCCCAGTCTCTCCCCAGTCTCTCCCCAGTCTCTCCCCAGTCTCTGCCCAGTCTCTACCCAGTCTCTACCCAGTCCCCGCCCAGTCTCTATCCAGTCTCCGCCCAGTCTCCGCCCAGTCTCTACCCAGTCTCCGCCCAGTCTCTCCCCAGTCTCCGCCCAGTCTCTCCCCAGTCTCTCCCCAGTCCTCCCCAGTCTCCGCCCAGTCTCTCCCCAGTCTCTCCCCAGTCTCTATCCAGTCTCCGCCCAGTCTCTATCCAGTCTCCGCCCAGTCTCTCCCCAGTCTCTACCCAGTCTCCGCCCAGTCTCCGCCCAGTCTCTCCCAGTCTCTGCCCAGTCTCCGCCCAGTCTCTCCCCAGTCTCTGCCCAGTCTCCGCCCAGTCTCTCCCCAGTCTCCGCCCAGTCTCTCCCCAGTCTCTGCCCAGTCTCCGCCCAGTCTCTCCCCAGTCTCTGCCCAGTCTCTCCCCAGTCTCTATCCAGTCTCTACCCAGTCTCTGCCCAGTCTCTACCCAGTCTCTGACCAGTCTCTACCCAGTCTCCCCCAGTCTCTCCCAGTCTCCGCCCAGTCTCCGCCCAGTCTCTCTCCAGTCTCCGCCCAGTCCTCTCCCCAGTCTCCGCCCAGTCTCTCCCCGTCTCCGCCCAGTCTCCGCCCAGTCAGGCTCTTCCTCTCTGACTCTGCAGTTATTTTCCTGTCTTTTATTCCTCCCAATATTCCCTAACCCTGCGGAATGCTGAGCTCCTCGGTGCTGCTGAGCTCAGGAGCCTGGACTCTTCTTCTCTAATGCTTCTGCCTCTCCAGTAAATAATAGATGCTCCAACATCCCAGAGACGCTCCACATCTCCATTATTTATCCCTCTGACGTTCAGAAACTCATCATTACTTCAGTATCGCTCATGCACATGTTAACAAAGTGCAGCGTCTTAATCTTCCAGCTCTCAGGATTCATCTGGGATGTGACGCATGAGCACTTCCAGGCTCCAAAGGAGAACCGGTGCTGAAGGACAGTTATGTTTTCAGGAAGGATCTGAGGCGTCTGTGTACACAGCCTGAATAAATCAGGTCTGTGGGGCCTCTGCTGCCGGGGCCCCGGGGGTCCCGGGACCCTCCTGTCCTGCACAGGTGTCACACCTGTGCAGATTCTGAAGCCGGGATCATTGTCTTGATCCTGGAAAGATGTTGTTCCATGTTATTTACCCCAAAACTCCACGTGAATTCTTTATTTGTGGAAATTCTTCCTTTCATTTATTGAGCGTGTGATCAGGTGCGGCGCCATCACACATTCATGGTTCCACACTGAAACAGACGGAAGCTGCTCTTCAGCTCCGCTCTTGTTGCCGTTTCCATGGAAACACTTTCTCTTTCCTGAGAGGTTTGATGTCAGACTGTAAAACAAAGAACCAGGAAAAGGCAAACAGACGCGGGAAGAAGTCAGCCTGAAACCTGGGAATGTCTGCTAGTGGCTGACCTCTGACCTCAGCTGACCTCAGCTGACCTCTGACCTCAGCTGACCTCTGACCTCAGCAGATATAAACGCCACAACATGAAACGTAGAGCTGATAGAGGTGAAACCTTCGATGTGAAGCTCAGTTCTGGCTGGAATAAAGCAGGTTAGATTGAGCACCTGCTCCCCTCAGATCTCCATGGTTACTGATTGACGTGGCCCCGCCCACTTACGTGTAGCGATGCTTTCTTGGTGTGATTAGAGGAGCCTGTCACAGGTAACTGTTCACCTGTCCTGCACACCTCCTGATCCAGGTTTGAGTGTTGTGAAGCTTGAGGAAGTAACTCGTGCAGCACCTGTGGACACGAGCTGGTTCCTGGGAGCCTGACCTGGTTCCTGGGAGCCTGAGCTGGTTCCTGGGAGCCTGAGCTGGTTCCTGGGAGCCTGAGCTGGTTCCTGTGAGCCTGACCTGGTTCCTGGGAGCCTGAGCTGGTTCCTGTGAGCCTGACCTGGTTCCTGGGAGCCTGAGCTGGTTCCTGGGAGCCTGACCTGGTTCCTGTGAGCCTGACCTGGTTCCTGTGAGCCTGAGCTGGTTCCTGGGAGCCTGAGCTGGTTCCTGGGAGCCTGAGCTGGTTCCTGGAGCCTGAGCTGGTCCCTGGGAGCCTGAGCTGGTTCCTGGGAGCCTGAGCTGGTCCCTGGGAGCCTGAGCTGGTTCCTGGGAGCCTGAGCTGGTTCCTGGGAGCCTGACCTGGTCCCTGGGAGCCTGAGCTGGTTCCTGGGAGCCTGAGCTGGTTCCTGGGAGCCTGAGCTGGTTCCTGGGAGCCTGAGCTGGTCCTGGGAGCCTGAGCTGGTTCCTGGGAGCCTGAGCTGGTTCCTGGGAGCCTGAGCTGGTTCCTGGGAGCCTGACCTGGTCCCTGGGAGCCTGAGCTGGTTCCTGGGAGCCTGAGCTGGTTCCTGGGAGCCTGAGCTGGTTCCTGGGAGCCTGAGCTGGTTCCTGGGAGCCTGGGACCGGGTCTAACGTCTTTGTCCCTGCTCTCCCTCCTCAGGAGGCCTGTCTTCAGGGGAACCTCATTGCCAACTGCCTGGAGCAGCTGTCGGACCCTCACCCTCTGCTCCGCCAGTGGGTGGCCATCTGCCTCGGCCGCATCTGGCAGAACTTCGACCCGGCGCGCTGGTGCGGCGTCCGAGACAGCGCGCACGAGAAGCTCTACACCCTGCTGTCGGATCCAGTTCCTGAGGTGATGCCTGAGCTTGGGTCTGTTGGAAGAGTCTGTTTAGGTCCACCGAGGCTCGGTGCCGACCCGGCGGATCTCCAGACGGGATGGGCTCGGAACCTCAGTGGGACGTGGTGCCCGTGCACGCACACACACGCACACACACTCACATCACACACACACACACACACCACACATCACACACACACACATCACACACACATCACACACACACACACTCACACACACACACACTGACACACACACACATCACACACACTGACACACACACACATCACACTCGAGCTCTGCTCCTCTTACGAGGAGGAACACGCAGCTCTTTAAACAGGTGACGTGCTCTCAGGTTCTGACCCGGCGAGGTGGCCCAGGAGCTGTTTCAGAAAAGCTCCACTTAGTTTAGACACAATGTTGCCAGATGTTGATCTGAAAATGCTCCTCTGGATACAGAGGGAAGAGATTCGTTCCTGTCATTCCTGAAAAACACTGAAATACTTCTGAGAAATGAACAAACAAACCAGTCCAGCACCGGTTCTACCAGGTCCGGTTCTACCAGGTCCGGTTCTACCAGGTCCACCATCAAAGCTCCACCGTCATTAACAAATGTCTGAACCTGCAGCCACATGTTGCCCGCCCAGTCCCCCTGAGACCTGCATCCTTTGTGTTGCTTTGATCCTGACCGTCTGTGGTGCACCTGTGTTGCTTTGATCCTGGCCGTCTGTGTTGCACCTGTGTTGCTTTGATCCTGGACGTCCGTGGTGCACCTGTGTTGCTTTGATCCTGACCGTCTGTGGTGCACCTGTGTTGCTTTGATCCTGGCCGTCCGTGGTGCACCTGTGTTGCTTTGATCCTGACCGTCTGTGGTGCACCTGTGTTGCTTTGATCCTGACCGTCTGTGGTGCACCTGTGTTGCTTTGATCCTGACCGTCTGTGGTGCACCTGTGTTGCAGGTGAGGTGTGCAGCTGTTTTTGCCCTGGGCACGTTTGTGGGCAACTCTGCGGAGAGGACGGACCACTCCACCACCATCGACCACAACGTGGCCATGATGCTGGCTCAGCTCATCAACGACGGCAGCCCGGTGGTCCGCAAGGTGACACCAGCTCGTTCTGGTTCTGATGAGAAACCCGGTAGAAGCTGGACGCTAATGGAGGTTAAAACGTGGAGAGGAAGTTCAGCTTGTGTCAGGAGAAAAGGATCCTGGTGCATTTAAACCATTTATTCAGCTGCGTAATCAAAGTTTCTTCTTGCGAGTTCGATTGCTGAAATTACAAAAAGAAAAAATCTGGTATCAATTATTGAGTTGGAGCATCTGGCAGCAGCATTTTCATGGGTTCATCTGAACCGCGAGGGGGGAGCAGAAGCTCTGAGGAGGTGCAGGAAGAAGCTCTTGCTGGTCACCTGTGACCACGCCTCCTGAACTGGTGGTAACCGGCATTGGTGTGTGGCAGGAACTGGTGGTGGCGCTGAGTCACCTGGTGGTCCAGTACGAGAGCAACTTCTGCACCGTCGCCCTGCAGTTCATAGAAGAAGAGAAGAACTACACGGTGCCGTCACCAGCCAACAGCACAGGTGGGTGGACGCAAGCTGGGATGTTGAACTCACCAGAGTCCTGACGACTTCCTGTTGTCGCCCTGCAGAGCCCGGAAACGTGACCCCGGTCAGGGACAGCCCGGCCCCACGGCTGCGCTCCGTCAACTCCTACACCAACATCCGGACGGCCGCCACCACCCGCAACCTGAACAAGAGCCTGCAGAACCTCAACCTCAACGAGGAGGGTGCGTCCTGCTGCCCCTCCTGCTGCCCCTCCTGTAGCCCTGATGCCCCTCCTGTAGCCCTGCTGCCCCTCCTGTAGCCCTGCTGCCCCTCCTGTAGTCCTGCTGCCCCTCCTGCTGCCCCTCCTGTAGCCCTGATGCCCCTCCTGTAGTCCTGCTGCCCCTCCTGTAGCCCTGCTGCCCCTCCTGATGCCCTGATGCCCCACCTGTAGCCCTGATGCCCCTCCTGTAGCCCCTCCTGTAGTCCTGCTGCCCCTCCTGATGCCCTGATGCCCCACCTGTAGCCCTGATGCCCCTCCTGTAGCCCTGCTGCCCCTCCTGTAGCCCTGATGCCCCACCTGTAGCCCTGATGCCCCTCCTGTAGCCCTGCTGCCCCTCCTGTAGCCCTGATGCCCCACCTGTAGCCCTGATGCCCCTCCTGTAGCCCTGCTGCCCCTCCTGTAGTCCTGATGCCCCTCCTGTAGCCCTGCTGCCCCTCCTGTAGTCCTGATGCCCCTCCTGTAGCCCTGCTGCCCCTCCTGCTGCCCCTCCTGTTTCCAGCTCATCATCAGGAGCAGATGTTCCCGTTCTCCACCCATTTCTGCTTCCTGCTCTCTGCCCGTGCGCTAATGCTGGTAAACAGAGAGCGGTGACTGATCCCGATGGGTCAGATGAAATTATGGGATGTTCCTCAGTGTCCAGGCTGATGCTCCTGAGTGTCCAGGCTGATGCTCCTCAGTGTCCAGGCTGATGCTCCTCAGTGTCCAGGCTGATGCTCCTCAGTGTCCAGGCTGATGCTCCTGAGTGTCCAGGCTGATGCTCCTCAGTGTGAAGGCTGATGCTCCTCAGTGTGCAGGCTGATGCTCCTGAGTGTCCAGGCTGATGCTCCTCAGTGTCCAGGCTGATGCTCCTCAGTGTCCAGGCTGATGCTCCTCAGTGTCCAGGCTGATGCTCCTCAGTGTCCAGGCTGATGCTCCTCAGTGTCCAGGCTGATGCTCCTGAGTGTCCAGGCTGATGCTCCTGAGTGTCCAGGCTGATGCTCCTCAGTGTCCAGGCTGATGCTCCTCAGTGTCCAGGCTGATGCTCCTCAGTGTCCAGGCTGATGCTCCTCAGTGTCCAGGCTGATGTTCCTCAGTGTCCAGGCTGATGCTCCTCAGTGTCCAGGCTGATGCTCCTGAGTGTCCAGGCTGATGCTCCTCAGTGTCCAGGCTGATGCTCCTCAGTGTCCAGGCTGATGCTCCTCAGTGTCCAGGCTGATGCTCCTCAGTGTCCAGGCTGATGCTCCTGAGTGTCCAGGCTGATGCTCCTGAGTGTCCAGGCTGATGCTCCTCAGTGTGAAGGCTGATGCTCCTCAGTGTCCAGGCTGATGCTCCTCAGTGTCCAGGCTGATGCTCCTGAGTGTCCAGGCTGATGCTCCTGAGTGTCCAGGCTGATGCTCCTCAGTGTCCAGGCTGATGCTCCTCAGTGTCCAGGCTGATGCTCCTCAGTGTCCAGGCTGATGCTCCTCAGTGTCCAGGCTGATGCTCATTGGCCTGTTGTGTTGATGACGTGCATCAATAATCCAGCACATTCGGTGGCAGAAGCTTCTTAAAAGCCTCTTTTTCCTTTGTTACGTTTGGAAGGTGTGAGGATTTTCCCTGATTGGCTCGTGTGTGTGTGTGTGTGCGTGTGTGTGTGTGTGTGTGTGTGTGTGTGTGTGCGCGCGTGCGTGTGTGTGTGTGTGTGTGTGTGCGTGCGTGCGTGCGTGCTCCATCCAGGTGTTCCAGCAGCCTTCTCTCCAGGTAACCTGAGCACCAGCAGCAGTGCCAGCAGCACCCTCGGGAGCCCCGACAACGATGAGTACATCCTCTCCTTTGAGACCATCGACAAGATGCGAAGGGTGTCGTCCTACTCCTCCCTCAACTCGCTCATAGGTAAACACCCCCCCCCCCCCCCGTCCTGGGGCAGTAGCCGTGCACGTGTGCACGTGACATCATCCTCTTTAGTGCTCAGCAGGTGTGTGGGGGGGGTCAAGGAGGGTGGGGGGGCTCGTTCTGTCATCTAATTTTGAAGTTGAAACATTTCTGGATCTCAGAACAGAAGCAGTTCCCATCGTGGTGATCAGGATCCCCCCCCCCCCCACGGGGATCCCCCCCACGGGGATCCCCCCCCCCCCTTTATGAGCGATTTGTGTGATCGAGAGCAGGCAGCGCCCCCTCCCCCAAGCCTGTCTGGGTCCAGCTCCAGGCCTGGTCTTGGCAGGATGTTCCTGGTTCTCCTCAGCGGGTCATTCAGGAGGCGTCCTGAGCAGCTGCCAGGGCCCCTCATGTTCTCTGGAGGGGCCACAGCTGCTCCCCCCCCCCCCCCAGATGTTGGGCTGCTCCTATCGGTGATCTGGGGATCTCTAAGGATCACCAACGCCCAAACTCCTTAATTGGCAAAAGCTTATTTTCATGAATATCAAGTAAAAACCAGAACGGTGTTTATTTCCACCACGTGCACGCTCACGAGCACGGGGGGGGGCTGAATCAAGGATGAAGTGGCTCCAGGATCTCTGCTGATCCATCCAGATCACCTGCTCTGATCCACCTGTCAGCAGGGGGCTTCCTCACCGAGACCGAGGCTCCAGTCAACACAGGTGGATCACGGATCAATCACAGGTGGATCACGGATCAATCACAGGTGGATCACGGACCGATCGCAGGTGGATCACGGACCGATCGCAGGTGGATCACGGATCGATCGCAGGTGGATCACGGATCAATGACAGAAGGATCACGGATCAATGACAGGTGGATCCTGGACCGATCACAGGTGGATCACGGATCAATCACAGGTGGATCCTGGACCGATCACAGGTGGATCACGGATCAATCACAGGTGGATCCTGGACCGATCACAGGTGGATCACGGACCGATCGCAGGTGGATCAGCACATCTGGTTGACCTCATGCACCAGCATCAGTCTCACATCATCTCCCAGTTTCTCCCTCGGTGACTCTCCAACATCTGCAAACACCAGAGGCAGCTGCAGCTACTGGAGCGGCTGGTGAGGGTCAGGTGGTCCACCTGTGTCCTCCTGATGGACGGTCCACCGGAACCTCTGACGGTCCACCGGAACCTCTGACGGTCCACCGGAACCTCTGACGGTCCACCGGAACATCTGACGGTCCACCGGAACCTCTGACGGTCCACCGGAACATCTGACGGTCCACCGGAACATCTGACGGTCCACCGGAACCTCTGACGGTCCACCGGAACATCTGACGGTCCACCGGAACCTCTGACGATCCACCGGAACCTCTGACGGTCCACCGGAACCTCTGACGATCCACCGGAACCTCTGACGGTCCACCGGAACCTCTGACGATCCACCAGAGCATCTGACGGTCCACCGGAACCTCTGACGGTCCACCGGAACCTCTGACAGTCCACCGGAACGTCTGACGGTCCACCAGAGCATCTGACGGTCCACCAGAACCTCTGACGGTCCACCGGAACCTCTGACGGTCCACCGGAACGTCTGACGGTCCACCAGAACCTCTGACGGTCCACCGGAACCTCTGACGGTCCACCGGAACCTCTGACGGTCCACCAGAACCTCTGACGGTCCACCAGAACATCCACTTGAGGGAACTGACCACATTGCTCTTGTCTCCTTCAGGCGTGTCCTTCAACAGTGTCTACACCCAGATCTGGAGGGTGCTGCTGCACCTGGCAGCCGATCCGTTCCCAGAGGTGTCGGACCTGGCCATGAAGGTCCTCAACAGCATCGCCTACAAGGTACAAGGTCTGCCTGAAGGTTCTGGGTCCTGGAAGCTGCCTGAAGGTTCTGGGTCCTGGAAGCTGCTGGTGTTCTAACAGCAGCTCCAGGACCTGGAACATCAGCCTGGTTCCTCCATAGGATTGGGGTCGGGGGGGGGGGGGGAGGTGTCACTTCATGGCTGATTTAGAATCAGCGACAGTTTAATCACAGAACATCAGCGACGCCTTTATGATCCACGTTAGCTGAGGAGCGAATTCTGCTGCGCTAATTAGCTCCATAAATGTCACAAGTTATTGATTTGTGATGGAATCAACAAGAACAGCAGCTCGTTAATTCTGGTTGCATCACCCATGATCCAACAGATCACTTTAATGGAGACGGGGCCTCCTCCTCCTCCTCTGAGGTGGGGGCCTCCTCCTCCTCCTCTCTGAGATGGGGGCCTCCTCCTCCTCCTCCTCCTCCCCCTCCTCCTCTGAGACGGGGCCTCCTCCTCCTCCTCCTCTGGGATGGGGGCCTCCTCCTCCTCCTCTCTGAGATGGGGGCCTCCTCCTCCTCCTCCTCCTCCTCCTCCTCCTCCTCCTCCTCCTCCTCTCTGAGATGGGGGCCTCCTCCTCTGAGATGGGGGCCTCCTCCTCCTCCTCCTCCTCCTCCTCCTCCTCCTCCTCTCTGAGATGGGGGCCTCCTCCTCTGAGATGGGGGCCTCCTCCTCCTCCTCCTCCTCCTCTCTGAGACGGGGCCTCCTCCTCCCCCTCTGAGGTGGGGGCCTCCTCCTCCTCCTCCTCCTCCTCCTCCTCCTCCTCTCTGAGATGGGGGCCTCCTTCTTCCTTCTTCTCCTTCTTCCTTCTTCTCCTTCCTTCCTTCTTCCTCCCTCCCTCTCTCCCTCCCCCCTCCCCCCTCCCTGTGCTAGCTTATATTTGCCTGGTTAGCTGCAGGTAAATGCTAAGCTAGGCAGCTTGTTAGCTCTTGCTACGTTTAGCTGCAGTTACCAACCCTGAGGGGAAACGCTGCCTCTAGCGGCGGCTGCAGGAACTCCACCTTCTCTGCTCCACTCATTCTGTCTTTAAACGTTTACTGTGTCTCGTTAGTCGGGCTCGTTAGTCGGGCTCGTTAGTCAGGCTCGTTAGTCAGGCTCATTAGTCGGGCTCGTTAGTCGGGCTCGTTAGTCTGGCTCGTTAGTCAGGCTCGTTAGTCGGGCTCGTTAGTCGGGCTCGTTAGTCAGGCTCGTTAGTCTGGCTCGTTAGTCGGGCTCGTTAGTCGGGCTTGTTAGTCGGGCTCGTTAGTCGGGCTCGTTAGTCTGGCTCGTTAGTCGGGCTCGTTAGTCGGGCTCGTTAGTCAGAACATCCTGTGACGAGCTGCTCGTGCTGCTCTTCTTTTAAGCTTTAATTACCTGGTAATAAGCAACAACTTGCCAGTGGATTTCTTTCTCTATGACTTACATACGTCACTGTAAATCTATAATATATAATCTATCATCTATAATCTATAATATATCATCTATCATCTATAATCTATCATCTATAATCTATAATCTATCATATATAACATATAATCTATAATCTATAATGTACACAGACACTCAAAACTACCTCCGTTTTCACCCACCCGGCAGCGTAAACAGCAGCCCTGCTCTTCACCAGCGCCGTTCTGCCCCCCCACCAGGGTTCACCTGCCCCCCCCAGCAGGGTTCACCTGCCCCCCCCAGCAGGGTTCAGGGCATTAAAATGGAACAAAGAGGCGGAGCTTCCTGTCCGCCGCCGCGTCGCTACGACGGTCACCGCCTGCACGTTGGGCGGCGTGTGGTCTCTGGGGAGGGGGGGGGGCGCCATGGCCCCGCGGGGGAGGGGGGCAGTAAAGGGAGACGAGGGAACTGAAAGTGCCCCCCCACTGAGCTTCTGTCTCCTTCCTGTTCTGTTGGCCAACAGGCGACGGTGAGCGCTCGGCCCCAGAGGATCCTGGACTCTGGCTCTCTGACCCAGTCGGCCCCCGCCAGCCCCACCAGCAAGGGGACGCACATCCACCAGGCCGGGTGAGGAGGCCCCCGCCCCCCCCCTCCGTGGCTCCCACCTCCACTAACCATCCACTCCTCCTCCTCAGCGGGTCCCCCCCCATGCCCAGCACCAGCAGCTCCAGCCTGACCAACGAGGTGCCCAAACCCCCGGCCAGAGAGCCGCCGGCCCCGCGCGCCCCCCTACACCCCCACGCTGGGGGGCCAGGCGCCCCACTCCCACCAGTTCCCGCGCACCCGCAAAATGTTCGACAAAGGCCCCGAGCAGGTAGAGCGGCCTCCAGCACTGTTGA
Organism: Takifugu flavidus; assembly: GCF_003711565.1. Lineage (NCBI taxonomy): Eukaryota > Metazoa > Chordata > Actinopteri > Tetraodontiformes > Tetraodontidae > Takifugu > Takifugu flavidus. The sequence continues at coordinate 15,242,486 of NC_079525.1, forward strand.
GCACCAGGTCGGGCGGCGTCCTCAGCGGGGGTGTTGGCGGGTGTTGGGGGGTGTTTGCAGGCAGGCGAAGATGGAGACGAGCCCGGGGGCCACAGGAACTACATCAGCGCCGCCCTGCAGACGGGCCTGTGCGACTGGAGCGCCAAGTACTTCGCCCAGCCGGTCATGAAGGTACCGCTGCTCCTGCTAGCTGGGCTAGTTTGGACCCTGATAACACCTGCCCCCCCCCCAGATACACTGATAACAACTGCCCCCTCCCCTCAGATACACTGATAACACCTGCCCCCCCCCGATACACTGATAACACCTGCCCCCCCCAGATACACTGATAACCCTGCCCCCTCCCGATACACTGATAACACCTGCCCCCCCTCAGATACACTGATAACAACTGCCCCCCCCCAGATACACTGATAACCACCTGCCCCCTCCCGATACACTGATAACACCTGCCCCCTCCCGATACACTGATAACAACTGCCCCCCCTCAGCCCCCCCTCAATATACACTGATAACAACTGCCCCCCCCCCTCCTCAGATCCCAGAGGAGCACGACCTGGAGAGTCAGGTGAGGATGGACAGACAGTGGAGGTTCCTGAGGAACAGTCGGGTCAGGAGGCAGAGCAGAGGCATCACTCAGAGAGGTTGGACACACACACTCACACACACACACTCACACACACACACACACACTCACACACACACACACACTCACACACTCGCACACACACTCACTCACACACTCACACACACACACACACACTCGCACACACACACACTCGCACACACTCACACACACACACTTGTTCCCTCACCTGTTGATTCACCTGTTCCTTCACCTGTTCCTTCACCTGTTCTCTCTCCTGTTGATTCACCTGTTCCTTCACCTCTTCCTTCACCTGTTGATTCACCTGTTGATTCACCCCTTCCCTCACCTGTTCTCTCTCCTGTTCCCTCACCTGTTCCCTCACCTGTTGATTCACCTGTTGATTCACCCCTTCCCTCACCTGTTGATTCACCTGTTGATTCACCTGTTCCTTCACCTCTTCCTTCACCTGTTCTCTCTCCTGTTGATTCACCTGTTCCTTCACCTCTTCCTTCACCTGTTGATTCACCTGTTCCCTCTCCTGTTGATTCACCTGTTGATTCACCCCTTCCCTCACCTGTTCTCTCTCCTGTTGATTCACCCGTTCCCTCACCTGTTGATTCACCTGTTGATTCACCTGTTACCTCTCCTGTTGATTCACCTGTTCCCTCTCCTGTTGATTCACCTCTTCCTTCACCTCTTCCTTCACCTCTTCCCTCACCTCTTCCCTCACCTGTTCCCTCTCCTGTTGATTCACCTGTTCCTTCACCTCTTCCCTCACCTCTTCCCTCACCTGTTGATTCACCTCTTCCCTCACCTCTTCCCTCACCTGTTCCCTCTCCTGTTGATTCACCTCTTCCCTCACCTCTTCCCTCACCTGTTACCTCTCCTGTTGATTCACCTGTCCATTCTCTCCAGGTGTTTCCCGTCTGGACGACCAGATATTCATCAACAGAAACCCCGGTGTGCCGTCTGTGGTGAAGTTCCACCCGTTCAACAGCTGCATCGCTGTGGCCGACAAGGACAGCATCTGGTCAGGACACAGAGGTGGCTTTGGTGCACGCAGGTGTTCAGCAGCCAGGTGACCTGTGTCTGTGTTGGCCCTAGTTTCTGGGACTGGGAGAAGTGTGAACGGCTGGACTACTTCTACAACGGAAACCCTCGCTACACTCGGATCACAGCCATGGAGTACCTGAACGGACACGACTGTTCCCTGCTGCTCACGGCCACAGGTGGGACACGGGACAGCAGCTCCTTCCCATGATGCATATGTGTTGCTCATCAGCTGGTAACACGGAGGTGTCCCAGCTCTGATCTTCTCTGATCAATAGATGTTGACTGTCTGTGTCTCCAAAGATGACGGAGCTCTTCGCATCTGGAAGAACTTTGCAGACCAGAAGAACCCGGAGATGGTGACGGCCTGGCAGGGTCTGTCCGACATGCTCCCCACCACCAGAGGTCAGCCCCCCGCCAGCCTGCACAGTAAAGAGCTGCCTCCTCTTCTACTCCGTGTTCCACCTGTGCACGTGCACCTGTGCTCCGCTGGTCCATCCATCCCACTCAGGGTTAGGGTCCGTGAGCCGTCTGAGGGCCGTGAGTCGTCTGAGGGCCGTCTGAGGGCCGTGAGCCGTCTGAGGGCCGTCTGAGGGCGTGAGCCGTCTGAGGCCGTCTGAGGGCCGTGAGCCGTCTGAGGGCCGTGAGTCGTCTGAGGGCCGTGAGCCGTCTGAGGGCCGTGAGTCGTCTGAGGGCCGTCTGAGGGCCGTGAGCCGTCTGAGGGCCGTGAGCCGTCTGAGGGCCGTCTGAGGGCCGTGAGTCGTCTGAGGGCTGTCTGAGGGCCGTCTGAGGGCCGTGAGTCGTCTGAGGGCCGTCTGAGGGCCGTCTGAGGGCCGTGAGTCGTCTGAGGGCTGTCTGAGGGCCGTCTGAGGGCCGTCTGAAGGCCGTGAGCGGTCTGAGGGCCGTCTGAGGGCCGTCTGAGGGCCGTGAGCCGTCTGAAGGCCGTCTGAGGGCCGTCTGAGGGCCGTCTGAGGGCCGTGAGCCGTCTGAAGGCCGTCTGAGGGCCGTCTGAGGGCCGTCTGAGGGCCGTCTGAGGGCCGTGAGCCGTCTGAAGGCCGTCTGAGGGCCGTCTGAAGGCCGTGAGCCGTCTGAGGCCTCTTTCATGACCAAACGTAACCTTTTAAAGCCGCTTCAAGACCAAGAATTTATGTTTAGGCCAGAAAAAGAGGAAAAATGAAAGACAAAACTTTGATAAAATCTCTTTCTTGCCTTTGATTTTGAACATTTGAGCCTTTTAAGCGAGGAGCCTCGTCTGGACCAGTAGAAGGACCTGAGCTCTGGCTCCTCTGGCAGGGATCCTCCGAGGCTCCTCCAGGTGGTTCTGCTGCCTTTGGGCCCGGCGTTAGCGGCGTTAGCGGCGTTAGCGGCAGGGTGAAGGGGACGGGGAGTCTCGTTGGGGTTTCACCCTCTGACTCCACCAGCCATCGGAGGCAGAAGAGCCGGAGCTCGTAGGGATTCTTGCATTCCTCCGATTTCATCCCTAAAAAGGGAATCACCACATGGCGCCCTGTAGCTCCGCCCCTGTAGCTCCGCCCCTGTAGCTCTGTCCCTGTAGCTCCGCCCCTGTAGCTCCGCCCCTGGAGGCGGGCTGAGTGGGATGCTATTGCTCACCCCCCCCTCATCCTCCCATCCCAGCTATCCCATCCCTGATGTCCAGTATGATGCTTCTGTTCTGTTTGGGTGCTCATGTGTTTCACCTGTGTATTTTCACCTGTCGCCTGAGGGGGAACCAGGTCGGCCTCTCGTCCCCAGCACTTCCTGTCATGTGCTCAGTGAGTGCAGGAAGTCAGCTGACGCTCTGACGAGCAGCCGCCTCGTTCACCCCCCTCTGCTGTTTGATTTCTGTGTGATTTTATGGGTCTGCATGTTTCTGCCCCCCCCCCCCTGCCCCCCCCCCCCCCCCCCCCCCCGCTCTGCCCCCCCCCAGGTCTGGCCAGAAGAGTCTCCATCTATCTGGACAGGAGTAAACAAGGAGGTGAGTGGCAGCACGTTCTAGATGGAGACCAGAGCCCCCAGCATCTGCCACCCCCAGCATCTGCCCCCCCTGCATCTGCCCCCCCACTGCATCTGCCCCCCCTCCCTCTGTGACCTCATCCCTCAGTCTCCCCCCACAGGCATGAACATACGTGTTGGGCTCTCCTGGGTTACTGCCCCCAGGGTTACTGCCCCTGCCCCCAGGGTTACTGCCCCTGCCCCCAGGGTTACTGCCCTCAGGGTTACTGCCCCTGCCCCCAGGGTTACTACCCTCAGGGTTACTACCCTCAGGGTTACTGCCCCTGCCCCCAGGGTTACTGCCCCTGCCCCCAGGGTTGCTGCCCCCTCCTCTTTCACAGGGGCATCAGGACTCCGTGTGGTTAGCAAAGATCCCAGTCAGGGAATTCTTCATCCTCAGAACCTGAAGCCTGAGGCCGAGCCCACGAAGGTCCGGATCACCAGAAGCTCCGGACTCTGGCCGGACCTGTGCAGCACCAAAGCAGCACTGGTCCACCTGTGGGGGGAGAACGTCAGGGGTCTCTTTAGCTGCCCCAGACCCCCCCCCCCCCGCTCTGCTGAGATGCTCATTAGAGGAGGTGAAACAGTGAGGGAGCAGGACTGTAGACCAGACCCCAGACCAGGACTGCAGACCAGACCCCAGACCAGGACTGCAGACCAGACCCCAGACCAGGACTGCAGACCAGACCCCAGACCAGGACTGCAGACCAGACCCCAGACCAGGACAGCAGACCAGACCAGACCAGGACAGCAGACCAGAACCCCTCAGAACCCTCCAGAACCCCTCAGAACCCCCCAGAACCCTCCAGAACCCCTCAGAACCCCTCAGAACCCCTCAGAACACGCTGTGTGTCAGCAGGGGCCGGCCGAGCGCTGTGCTCCTGGTCCAGGGCTGTGGTGCCGCTCTGAGCGTCCTGACTCTGCTGCTGTGCTGTAGGTGCAGGCATGGTGGTGGACTGGGAGCAGGAGACCGGCCTCCTCATGACGTCTGGAGACGTCCGAGTGGTCCGGATCTGGGACACCGACAGGGAGATGAAGGTCCAGGTATGAGCGGCAGAGCCAACACCAGGGTGTTGTGTTGTGTTGTTGTTTGAAATGGTGTCGTTTGTGTGGTCAGGACATCCCGACAGGCGCCGACAGCTGTGTGACCAGCCTGTCCTGTGATTCCCAACGTTCCCTCATCGTTGCCGGTCTGGGCGACGGATCCGTGCGCGTGTTTGACCGCAGGATGGCGCCAAATGAGTGGTAGGCAAAAATGTTTAGAGAAATATTTTAATTAAAAAGCAGGGGACAAATGCTGGGATTTCTTTATATGAGGTGTGTGAGTGTGTGTGTGTGTGTGTGTGTGTGCGTGTGTGAGTGTGTGTGTGTTCACTCATGCTCCAACAGCGCCGCCCAGTGGCTGTTCTTAGAAAGGTCCCATTCATTCTCGAGTTCCACAGGTTTAAATTGTTGACATTTTCTTCATTACTTACATTTCCTCATTTAGTGATGAGGAATTTTGTTTAAAATGTGTCTCAGCTCGAGTTTTTAAAAGCCGTAGTTTTCACTTAAATCATGAACTGAAGTGTTGCAGCATCCTGAACTCAACTTATTGGTGGGTCTGAACTCCTGTTCACACCTCGTAGCGTGACCCCTCCCACCAGCGTAGCGTGACCCCTCCCACCAGCGTAGCGTGACCCCTCCCACCAGCCTAATGTGACCCCTCCCACCCACGTGTTGTAACCCCTCCCACCCACGTGTTGTGACCCCTCCCGCCCGCCTAATGTGACCCCTCCCGCCCGCCTAATGTGGCCCCTCCCACCAGCCTAATGTGACCCCTCCCACCAGCCTAATGTAATCCCTCCAATCAGCCTAATGTAACCCCTCCCACCAGCCTAATGTGGCCCCTCCCACAGCCTAATGTGGCCCCTCCCACCAGCCTAATGTGACCCCTCCCATCAGCCTAATGTGGCCCCTCCCACCAGCCTAATGTGACCCCTCCCATCATCCTAATGTAACCCCTCCCACCAGCCTAATGTGGCCCCTCCCATCAGCCTAATGTGACCCCTCCCATCAGCCTAATGTGACCCCTCCCACCAGCCTAATGTGACCCCTCCCACCAGCCTAATGTGGCCCCTCCCGCCAGCCTAATGTGACCCCTCCCACCAGCCTAATGTGACCCCTCCCACCAGCTGAGCTGCTTGTGTTTGTCCTGCAGCCGGGTGATGACCTACCGGGAACACGGCGCCTGGGTGGTCAAGGCCCACCTCCAGAAGGAGCCGGAGGGCCACATTATCAGCGTCAGGTAGGTGGGCGTGGTCTCCTCACCTGTGGAGCTGCTGGGCGCTGACTGCTTCTCGCCCACAGTGTTAACGGAGACGTGCGTTTCTTTGAGCCGCGGACGCCAGACTCCACCAACGTGCTGCAGACGGTGAAGGGCCTGACGGCGCTGGACATCCACCCCCAGGCCAACCTGTTCGCCTGGTCAGCCGGACTCTGCAGCGCCGTTCTGTCCTGCCTGACCCGGTCCGTGACCTCTGTTCTCTCCGTTCCAGTGGGTCCATGAACCAGTTCATCGCCGTCTACAACGCCAACGGTGACGTGATCAGCAACATCAAGTACTACGACGGCTTCATGGGCCAGCGGATCGGCGCCATCAGCTGTTTAGCCTTTCATCCGTTCTGGGTAAACCGTCTCTCAGCACGCTTGTGTTGTGTTGCTCCTGGGGGTTCCGCTGGGATGTTCTGACCCAGTTCTGCTGTCTGCAGCCTCACCTGGCCGTGGGCAGCAACGACTACTACATGTCCATCTACTCAGCAGAGAAGAGGCTCAGATAACACAGCAGCACCAGCACCAGCACCGCCGCCTTCTGAGCCTGAGCTGTGGGATGGATCGGACCTTTCTTCTTGTTGTACATATGCAATTACCCTGAATGTCCTCTAGATGGCTGCTGACGGACCTGCTCTGAACAGCGGTATTATCGTTGTTGTTCTGCTCACTGTTCATCCTTATCGTGAAGCTAATGATTGTAGACTTGGCTGTGCTAAGAAGTGTATATTTAAATACCGTACATACAGAATAGAGGTTCTATTTTAAAGACGTGGTACTCCTCCCCACCGTGATCTCGGGGGCTCCTGGCCACATAGCGCGCATCACTTCCTGTGTGTGTGTGTGGGGGGGGGGGGGGGGGGGGGGCGAGGGGGGCGAGGGCCCCCCGCCGGACACCCGTGTGGTTGTACATGTTATTTTAGCGGCGCCGCGGCGCCTCCGGATTCAGAGATCTGTTACGTTCCTGAGAGGACGGTGCTTGTTCCTGCCTGATACCTCAGCCAGGCAGGTGTGTGTGAGTGTGCACGTGTGTGTGTGTGTGTGTGTTAAAATGGATTATAGCACAGATTACAGCCCCGTGGGGGGGCGCCCAGAGCCGCGGTGCCCAAACAAAGATGGCGGCTGTCCTGCTCCCATCCGCTCGCTCCTGCTTCTCCAGCCCAACGTGCCAAACTGGGTTCTTTCCTTTTTTTTGCAACGCGAGTCGACGTTGAGGTTCTGTTTTATTTTTAAGCTCGTTATAAAATAACGAAGGGTCCGAATCGTCTTCAGAGCTGGGACGAGGAGCCGCGACATGAAGACGACACAGAGCAGCACCTGTCCTGCAAAGCAATAACCAGCAGCTCCCGTTCAGCCGGATCGGATCGGATCTGGATTGGATTGGATCGGATCGGATCGGATCGGATCGGATCGGATCGGATCGGATCTGGATCGGATCGGATCTGGATCGGATGAGAGCTGCGATACAAACACCCTCGTAGAGAATTCCCTTAATGTCCGTAGCTTTTGCAGCGGGCAAAGGTCCCGCCCTGCCGGCGCCGGGGGCGGGACACCGACCCAACGCTAACCGCCGTGCACTCGTTAGCATGTCTACGTTGTCACAGCAGGGACGGTGCGCCACCACGCCGTGCAGGCCAATGCTGGTAATATGTTTTAGTTGGTTTTTAATCGTTGTTTTTTTTAAACGATTGCTTGGTGGCGTGTTCTGTTCCAACTCTCTGTGGGGCCTCGATCTCACTCAGGTAAATCAGGAGCCGCCTCCGACCCCATTAGCATGAAGCGCTGTCATCTCTGGATCATGGAAGCTGCACGCGTGTGTGTGTGTGTGTGTGCGCTGGTTCTGTTGCTGGTTCTGTATCACTCGGCCTCTTTATAAGAGGGTAGTCTCGACCCCCCCACCTTCGACCTGCCCCCTTGGGGCCACTTTCTTTCGGATCCTTTTAACGTGTTTCTTTGCTGCTTCTGTTTTTTTAATCCTTTTTTTGCCTGACCTCCGCGTGTTGGAGGGCAACATTGGCCTTATGTCTCAGCCACTGACCTGGTGTGTGAGCCCGTCTGTGCTTTCCGGCCCCTCCCACCTCGCCAGGCGGCCCGGGCGTGGCCCCGCGGGGCCGCAGGACCAGGCTCGTGCACCGGCGTGACCTGGGAACGCCGCACGTTGGTGTCATTGAATCACATTAATTTCTTCAGCGTCCTGCTGTGAGTTTTAAGGTTTTATAACTAAAGGAGACTTCGAGTGAGAGAAGCTGTGAGCCAATCAGGTCGCGACCTTTGACCTCTGCTCGTTGTGGTTTAGAAGACGGGAGACGGAATCCTGGAATAAACCAAATACAACACCAGACTTCCCAGTCTGAGCTTTTCTGTGTCGACTGCTCACATTTATCTGATGCGCTCGTGACACACACTCAAAATCTGTTGTTGTTGTTGTTGTTGTTCAATCAATCAATCATCAATCAATCTTTATTTATATAGCGTCTTATACAATCATGATAGTAACTGGAACTACTGAATTAGTAACAATAAGCTTCATCAAAGAGGAAGGTTTTAAGTCTGATCTTAAAGTAGCGATGGAGTCAGCCTCCCGTACCTGGACAGGGAGCTGGTGCCATAGCAGGGGGGCCTGGACAGGGAGCTGGTTCCATAGCAGGGGGGCTGGACAGGGAGCTGGTTCCATAGCAGGGGGGCCTGGACAGGGAGCTGGTTCCCTAGCAGGGGGGCCTGGACAGGGAGCTGGTTCCATAGAAGGGGGGCCTGGACAGGGAGCTGGTTCCATAGCAGGGGGGCCTGGACAGGGAGCTGGTTCCATAGCAGGGGGGCCTGGACAGGGAGCTGGTTCCATAGCAGGGGGGCCTGGTAGCTAAATGCTCGGCCCCCCATTCTACTCCTAGAGACTCTGGGGACCACCAGGAGACCAGCATTCTGAGAGCGGAGCGGTCTATTGGGCTGGTCAGGTATCACTAGCTCCTCCAGGTAGGATGGAGCTAGGCCTCTGAGGACCTTGTAGGTCAGAAGAAGGGTTTTAAAAATTATTCTAAATTTAACAGGCAGCCAATGAAGCGACGCCAGTCCAGGAGTCATGTGACCTCTGTGGTCAATACCTGTCAGAACTCTGGCTGCAGCATTTTGGATCAGCTGGAGGCTTCTTAAAGAGGTGTTTGGACCCCCTGATAATAAAGAGTTACAATAGTCCAGCCTGGAAGTACTGTTCAGACAACCGTTATTATGTTTATGTGAGAATCCAGCAGATAATAATCGGAATATGTGTGTTCACGTGTGACCACTTGTTTCCATGATTAAGTCCATTTATCAGCAGTCCAAACACACACACACACACCACACACACCCCTACTCTCACACACTCACACACACGCACCCCTACTCACACACACACACACGCACCCCTACTCACACACACACACACCCCTACTCTCACACACTCACACACACACACCCCTACTCACACACACACACGCGTGTAGATAGATCTGGATGCTCATACATGTTTACACCTGTTCTGTCACTCATACGACACAAAGACCAGATTTGAGGGGAACAGATTCCTGGATGAATCCAGGAAACAGGAAAACTTGGCGTTCAGTCTTCATGGTTCCGTCACTGAACCGGTTCCAAGGTCCCAGGTCCAGGTAGTGGACCGGCTCCTGTTTTCGAAGCAAAGGCAACATTATTTTGGCTCCTGCCAGAACCACACACACACACACACACACACACGCAGGAGAACGGGAGAACATTCCACAGAGAAGAAAGCCGGGCGTCAGGAACATCCTGAGGAAGCAACACTCACTTCCTGATGATGAAGCAGCTGCTGAGCTTGATAACCACCTCTGGCTCTTCGCTGACTGGCTGAAGGGGGCGCCGCCTTGTCTCCAGGCCCGCCCACCTTCACAGCTGCCCCCCCCAGACGCCCATCGGCCAGCAGAACCACCAGTGTGGAGACCTCTGTTGGTGTCCCTCACACAGGATGGACCTCCTTCTCCTCGCTGTGCTCCTGGGCTCCTGTAAGGCTGGTGAACCTTTATCTTCTCCCCCATCTGAGTGGCTTTTAATCCTTTCCGTTCTTGTTTCCCCAAGACGTCCGTCCCAGCCGGCTGGTGGATCCTCAGCCAGGTAAATATGCTCCAGCTCCTCTTCCTGTTAGACGCTTTAATCAGCCGTGAGACCCGGAGCGGTCGGAGGTGTGTTCCCACGCCTCCACATCCATCAGGGAGGACGCGGCGCTCCAAAACCAGGTCCAGTCTGAGCTCCTGGTGGTTCAGGGGCCCGTAGGGACCTTCTCTGGGGCCTCTGGACCAGGCTTTGGCAGCACAGAGGTGAAACTTCTAAACGGATCGGAGACGACAGCTCTCATGACCAAAGCTGCTCCACCTCCACAGAGACCTTCAACCCTGAACCAGCGGGTGGAGATCGATACTTCTAACCTCAGATTAATTAACCTCAGATTAATTAACGACTCCACCGGGTCCTGAAGCTGAAGGAGCTGTTGGCAGCACATCTGAGGAGCTCCGATGAGGAGCTCTGATCCTCGTCATCATGGCCTTCACACTTTTCTCTAACGTGCTCCCAACAAATCTGCTCAAAACAACGTTTGAGTCCTGAACATTTTCTGGTAAAACGGTTCAAAGGGAACGTGTCGGGAACGTGGAGGCGTTTCAGGTGTCCGTGCGCTGGTATTCCAGCCAGGAGCCGACGGCTCAGGAATTCCTTAGTGACGTCCCAAAGGAGTTGGAGGAAGTGGCTGAGGAAAGGATGGGCTGCTCCATGACCAACAGTGAGATAAGCTAACAGTGATAAGCTAACAGTGAGATAAGCTAACAGTGAGATAAGCTAACGAGGGCGACCTGCTGGTCCCGAGCCTCCAGCTCTGGTGGCGAGCTCTTTCCTCCCGCTGGCGTTGAAACCGAGGCCAGTTAAAAAGCTTAGTAATGGGCCTCCTGCTCCTCCTCCTGCTCCTGCTCCTTCTCCTCATGCTCCTCCTCCTCCTGTCCCATGATGCCTCCCAACATGAAAGCAAAGGGGGCGGAGCCAAAGCTGCAAAAGAGCAGTTTAATTCAATGATCATTTTATAGTGCGTCGTCTAATGTTGACCTCTCCTCCGTCTCCTCCGTCTCCTCCTCCTGCTCCTCCTCCTGCTCCTCTCGATGCTCCTCCTCCTGCTCCTGCTCCTCCGTCTCCTCCGTCTCCTCCTCCTGCTCCTCCTGCTCCTCTCGATGCTCCTCCTCCTGCTCTGCTCCTCCGTCTCCTCCGTCTCCTCCTCCTGCTCCTCCTCCTCCTGCTCCTCCTCCTCCTCCTCATGCTCCTCCTGCTCCTCCTCCTGCTCCTCTCGATGCTCCTCCTCCTGCTCCTCCTCCTCATGCTCCTCCTGCTCCTCCTCCTGCTCCTCCTCATGCTCCTGCTCCTCCTGCTCCTGGTGTCGCCACCCTTCATCTCTTCTCTCCTCGCCAGTCTTCACCATCAGAGACCTGACCCTGTCCATCGAGCCCGGTGCCGAGGTGACCCGGGACACCAACGTGACCCTGCGGTGCCGGGCCCTGGTCAGCACCTCGGGGCCGGTGGTTCTGACCCGTGAATACACCATCTCCAAGGACGGCAGCGCCATCTACACCAAGACCTCGCTGTCCTCAGAAGACCTGCTGTACGCGCTGCCCCGCTCCAGGTTCTCCAACACCGGGCGGTACCAGTGCAGCGTCCGGGTCGAGGACAAGCGCAGGAGCAGCCCGGTGAAGAAGCTGACGGTGACAGGTGGGTCGCTCGCCCCTGGACCCTGGTCCAGGTCTTGAGATGATGGCGGTCGTTTGCCTTCCAGGACTGGCTGAACCCACGCTGCAGCTCAACAAAGGCGTGGTGAGCGAAGGGGAGGAGATAACGGCCACTTGCTCCGCCCCCGGCGAGACCGGCTCCATCTTCTTCTACTTCTACGATAACTCCACCGACGTGGCGGAGCAGCACGAGAACTCCAACCAGACGAAGGTCAAGTTCCATCTCAGCAGCGTCGGCGTCCATAAGATCCACTGCAGGTACAGCGTCCTGCTGACCCCCGGCTCCCAGGACTCTGAGGTCAGCAACGGCGTGACGGTGACGGTCAAAGGTACGAGCGCGTCTTCGCCCGCGTCTTCGCCCGCGTCTTCGCCCGTCCTGCTCACGTCTCCGCGCTCCGCTCATCTCCACTCCTCCGTCCCTCAGAGCTGCCAATCGTGCCAGTTTTGGAGGTCGCTCCTGAGCACCAGATCTTTGAAGGAGATCCCCTCACCGTGAGGTGCTACATCAACGCCCAGCACCAGCTCCCTGGGGGCGTGGAGCTCTACCTGAGCCAGGGGAGCCGGCTCCTGAGCCACGGGGCCCCCAGCATCAACCACAGCATGGTGGCGCTGGCCCAGCAGCCTGGAGAGCTGGAGTGCAAGCTGGAGATGGGGAACGTGGTGAAGGTGGCCAGAAAGACCATTGCTGTCATCGGTGAGTGGCCAGGTCACCTGGATGGAGATTCACCTGTACGCTACATGGTGGTGAGCAGTGCCGCGGTGCCCTTGAGCAGCACCTCCTCACCTCTGCTCTGTTCCTCCACAGAACTCTTCTCCGTCCCCACGCTCAGCGTGTCGCCGCCGCCGTCTTCCAGAGGGAGCTCATGACCCTCACCTGCAGGAGCGAGCACGTGGCCCCCGAGAGGCTCAGCAGGGAGCAGCTGAGCTACTCCCTGGTTCCTGCTGAACATCTGCTCTACCCCGGGGCCAAGGGGGTGTTCACGGGCAAGGCCCTGGGGCACCACTTCAACTACACCTGTGCCGCTGAAGCCAAGGGCATCGTCAAGCACAGCCAGACCCTCACGGTGCGACCCAAAGGTGAGGAGCAGTTCCTGGCTGGATGGGTGTGGGTCACCTGTGGCAGCGCGGAGACACAGACAGGACACAGAGGTGGAGAACCACTGATGGATGGGTGTGGGTCACCTGTGGCAGCGCGGAGACACAGACAGGACACAGAGGTGGAGAATCACTGATGGATGGGTGGGGGTCACCTGTGGCAGCGTGGAGACACAGACAGGACACAGAGGTGGAGAACCACTGATGTTCAGAGGAGGCCAAGAGCTCCACAAGGTGCTGCTGCTCCTCCGCTGATGCCTCCTCAGCTAGGCCGCCTTAGGCTCCACCCAGCCATCATCCATCCATCAGCCACCCATCATCCAGCCAGCATCCACCCAGCAGCCAGCCAGCAGCCACCAGCAGCCAGCCAGGCAGCCAGCCAGCACCAGCCAGCCACCCAGCCAGCAGCCAGCCAGCAGCCAGCCAGCAGCCAGCCAGCAGCCACCCAGCAGCAGCAAGCAGCCACCCAGCAGCCACCCAGCAGCCACCAGCAGCCAGCCAGCAGCCAGCCAGCAGCCAACCAGCAGCCACCCAGCAGCCACCCAGCAGCCAGCCAGCAGCCAGCCAGCAGCACACCAGCAGCCAGCAAGCAGCCAGCCAGCAGCCATCCAGAGCCACCCAGCAGCCAACCAGCAGCCAGCCAGCAGCCAAGCCAGCAGCACCCAGCAGCCAGCAAGCAGCCACCCAGCAGCCACACCAGCAGCCACCCAGCAGCCAGCAGCCAGCCAGCAGCCACCCAAGCAGCCAGAAGCCAGCCAGCAGCCAGCAGCAGCCACCAGCAGCCAGCCAGCAGCCACCCAGCAGCACCCAGCAGCCAGCAGCAGCCCCAAGCAGCCAGCCAGCAGGCAACCCAGCAGCAGCCAGAAGCCAGCCAGCAGCCAGCCAGCAGCCACCCAGCAGCCAGCCAGCAGCCACCCAGCCAGCATCCAGCCAGCAGCCAGCCAGCAGCCACCCAGCAGCCAGCCAGCATCCAGACCAGCAGCATCCATCCAGCCAGCCAGCAACCACCAGCCATCATCCAGCCAGCATCCACACACCCATCATCCATCCAGCATCCATCCATCATCATCCATCCATCATCCACCCATCCATCATCCATCCATCATCCATCCATCATCATCCATCCATCCATCATCCATCCATCCCCCCCTCCCTCCAACAAAGGCCACAGAGGTCAGCGTTGGCACGGCAACCCACCTGGACACACTCAGAGGGTTTAGCCAGTGCTGAGAGGCCCAACAGAGGCGTATCGACGCCCTTCACATCAGCAGGCGAGGAAGCCGCTCGTTGAGCAGCTGCTCATTTGCACTAATTAACCGGGTCAACCAGCGTAACCGGGTCAACACTTAGAGGGTCCACAACCCTTTCAGAGTCCTGGAAAGAGGGAGCTCGTGTCCACAACCTCTTCTTTTGTCTTTCTAGTTGCTGTATCGCTTCCAAAGATCTCCGTGGAGGGGCGGGCCATCCTGGGCCGGCCCGTGAAGATCCTCTGTGAGTCGGACTCTGGCAGCCTGCCCATAAACTACACCCTGCTGAAGGGCTACGACAAGTTGGACACGGTGGAGGTGCGGCTGCCCTCTGAGAGAGCTGTCTTCATGGTGACCATCAGCAGCCCTGCAGAGATGAGCAGGTTCATGTGTAAGGCCAGCAACGGCCCCAAGGACCCTTCGTTCAGCGGAAGACTCAACACCACCGTTGTGGGTTAGTAGGGGCGGGATTTTCCACCTTCCAGAAGAGAGCAGCTGTTGTTGGTTCCACATCCCAGTCTTTCCTGGTTCTTGGATACTCTTGTGATGACGTTCTTCTGTTCTTCTGTTCTTCTGTTCTTCTGTTCCTCTGGTCCTCTCTTCCAGAGCCACTATCTGATGCAACGCTGACTGTTATCCCCAACTTATCAGAAATTTCTGAGGGAGACCATCTTTACCTCATATGTGGTGTGAAAGGCAGCCCCCCCATCACGTTTAAGTGGTATCGTTCGGGCCAGGCGACGCCCGTGCACACGGCCATGGCCGATAAGAACCACACAGACTTCCAGATCCCGCTGTTGTCCAAGGACCACAGCGGCGAATACTACTGCGAGGCCATCAACTACGCCAACTTCATCCACAGCGAACCAGTCATCATCGCTGGTGAGACCCCACGAAACGAGGGTTCCATCCTCCAAACGTCTCCCCAACAGTGCACGGCTAATGCTAATGTCCAATATTGAGCTTGTAGCGCCATGCTAGCGCAGAAGCACTGACATTTGTAAAAGTTGTGAAAGATGTGGGTTGGAGGTGAAGGTCCTGCAGAATAAAAGTGGCTGTAGATGATGTTTAGAATGGAGATGCAGGTTCTCACCACGCCTACTTTACTCTATCTTGCTAATTGATGCAGCTGAACTGATGCTAGCCAGAGTTCTCAGAGCCGTTCCTGTGTGTTCCTCTCTGCAGTGCGTCTGGCGCTGTGGAAAAAAGCCCTGATCGGCGTCGTGGGTCTGCTGGCAGCGTCCGTGCTGGTGCTGGTTTGTGTTCTGTGCTTCAGAGCCAAGCGAGGTAGAGAGACCTACAGTCCTACAGAGAGTCAGGCCTCTTTTGTCTCCAAACTCCATGAGAAAAGTGCTGCTCCTTCCTCCTGCTCCTCTTCTCACGTCTCCTCTCCTGTTGTAGGTAGAAGAGAAGCAGCCGCTGAATTGTCAGTGTGAGTTTTCTGTTTCCTCTCAACAGTTTCCCCCGTTTAGAGTTTCAGTCCATCCCTGCTGGATGGAGAGGAGCAGGACTTAGAGGTTCAAAGAAAGCAAAAACTGGCCCAGGAAATGTTGTCAACCAAACGAGACAATTAGTGAGACAATTAGCTGCAGTGGTGCATCGTGAGTCCACGTGCACTCTCATTCTGGAGGTAGTAATTAAGGTATAGAGGCCTCACACATGAGGAGAGACGAAAACTCAGCAAACATGTCGGGTGTTTTCAAAATAAATCCAGAATTCAAATAAGAATAGTTGGATGCAGGAAAAACATCAAAGAAAAACAGTTTCAGCGTTGAATTAGTGAGTAACTCAACCGATAAATAACAGGTTTAGAATAAACTGGGTGGAAGCTTTGAATGCAGCTAATTGAACACATTTGTTCTACCTTCAATAAAACAGGTTCTAAAGCACATTTCTTTAATCAGAATGAATTTTTGTTCCATCTTTTAAGCTCTGAGCTGATCTGTGCTGCTTGTGTTTCCTGACCTTCTTCCACCCTTTTCTCAGAAAGCTTCAAGCCCTAAATCAGATGACTCAATAGGAGTGAGTCTGAGCCCCGACAGAGGTTTATAGCGCAGCAACAGGTAGCCTGCTTTTGTTCTCTTCTGTGTTGCACCTCCTCATCCATCATCCTCACAGCCGCTGCTCCCTCACCTGTGCTCTTCTTCCTGTGCACGGTTGCGTTTCCATCCCATTCAGCATTTCTCCAGTGTGCATGCAGAGCGCATGTTGTGGTCACCTGACCGCTTCCAGGGCCCATTTCAGCCCCGCCAACAGCAGGGCGCCTCGCTCGCCGTGCTAGCATTAGCAACAGAGCCCATTGACCTGAGTGGGCATGTGTAGGAGCCTACAGACAGCTCACACACATCTCAGCGTGGTTCTGCTCATTGAAGTCCCCTTCATCATCTTTTTATCCATTTGAAATCAATATCTGACAATATATGTGGATCCCAAACTACTGACCGCTAGTATGAACGTGGGATTATTCCAAACATTACTACGTAAAGACCTGTTAGCTGGTGTCTGGGTAGCACAACTGATGACGTGAGCGTGATGTGCGTCACCTGTACTCTCCCTTCAAACAGAGTACAGGTGACGCACATCACGCTCATTCTTTAGGGACGCACGACAGGAAGGTGTAGGACAGGAGTACAGGTGACACACATCACGCTCACTCTTTAGGGACGCACGACAGGAAGGTGTAGGACAGGAGTACAGGTGACACACATCACGCTCACTCTTTAGGGACGCACGACAGGAAGGTGTAGGACAGGAGTACAGGTGACACACATCACGCTCATTCTTTAGGGACGCACGACAGGAAGGTGTAGGACAGGAGTACAGGTGACACACATCACGCTCACTCTTTAGGAACGCACGACAGGAAGGTGTAGGACAGGAGTACAGGTGACACACATCACGCACACATACGTGATACCTGACACTGATACGTGATACCTGACACTGATACGTGATACCCGACACTGATACGTGATACCTGACACTGATACGTGATAACTGACACTGATACCTGACACTGATACGTGATACCTGACACTGATACGTGATACCTGACACTGATACGTGATACCCGACACTGATACGTGATACCCGACACTGATACGTGATACCTGACACTAATAGGTGATACCTGACACTGATACGTGATACCCGACACTGATACGTGATACCCGACACTGATACGTGATAACTGACACTGATACCTGACACTGATATGTGATACCTGACACTGATACGTGATACCTGACACCAATACCTGACACTGATACATGATACCTGACACTGATACGTGATACCTGACACTGATATCTGACACTGATACGTGATACCTGACACTGATACGTGATACCTGACACTGTTACGTGATACCTGACACTGATACGTGATACCTGACACAATATGTGATACCTGACACCGATACCTGACACTGATACGTGATACCTGACACTGTTACGTGATACCTGACACTGATACGTGATACCTGACACGATATGTGATACCTGACACCGATACGTGATACCTGACACTGATACGTGATACCTGACACGATATGTGATACCTGACACTGATACGTGATACCTGACACTGCTACGTCATACCCGACACTGCTACGTGATACCTGACACTGCTACATGTCACTGATACGTGATACCTGACACTGCTACATGTCACTGATGCGTGATACCTGACACTGCTACGTGATACCTGACACTGCTACGAGATACCTGACACTGCTACATGT
Source organism: Takifugu flavidus (assembly GCF_003711565.1). Taxonomy (NCBI): domain Eukaryota; kingdom Metazoa; phylum Chordata; class Actinopteri; order Tetraodontiformes; family Tetraodontidae; genus Takifugu; species Takifugu flavidus. The sequence goes on from NC_079525.1 coordinate 15,260,285, forward strand.
CACTGATACCTGACACTGATGCGTGATACCTGACAATGCTACGTGATACCTGACACTGATACGTGATACCTGACACTGATACCTGATACCTGACACTGCTACATGTCACTGCTACGTGATACCTGACACTGCTACGTGTCACTGATACATGATACCTGACACTGCTACGTCATACCCGACACTGCTACGTGATACCTGACACTGATACGTGATACCTGACACTGCTACGTGATACCTGACACTGATACGTGATACCTGACACTGCTACGTGATACCTGACAGTGATACGTGATACCTGACACTGATACGTGACACCTGACACTGATACGTGACACCTGACACTGCTACATGTCACTGATACGTGATACCTGACACTGATACGTGATACCTGACGCTGCTGCGTGATACCTGACACTAATACGTGATACCTGACACTGCTACGTGATACCTGACACTGATACGTGATACCTGACACTGATACCTGAAACTGATACGTGATACCTGACCATGCTACGTGATACCTGACACTGATACCTGAAACTGACACTGCTACGTGATACCTGACCATGCTACGTGATACCTGACACTGCTACGTGATACCTGACACTGCTACGTGATACCTGACACTGATACGTGATACCTGACACTGATACCTGAAACTGATACGTGATACCTGACACTGCTATGTGATACCTGAAACTGATACGTGATACCTGACACTGATACGTGATACCTGACACTGATACCTGAAACTGATACGTGATACCTGACCATGCTACGTGATACCTGACACTGCTACGTGAAACTGACACTGCTACGTGATACCTGACCATGCTACGTGATACCTGACACTGCTACGTGATACCTGACACTGCTACGTGATACCTGACACTGATACGTGATACCTGACACTGATACCTGAAACTGATACGTGATACCTGACACTGCTATGTGATACCTGAAACTGATACGTGATACCTGACACTGATACCTGAAACTGATACGTGATACCTGACACTGCTACGTGATACCTGACACTGATACGTGATACCTGACACTGATACGTGATACCTGACACTGATACCTGACACTGCTACGTGATACCTGACACTGCTACGTGATATCTGACACTGCTACGTGATATCTGACACTGATACGTGATACCTGACACTGATACGTGATACCTGACACTGATACCTGACGCTGCTACGTGATACCTGACACTGCTACGTGATACCTGACACTGATACGTGATACCTGACACTGATACCTGACACTGCTACGTGATACCTGACACTGCTACGTGATATCTGACACTGCTACGTGATATCTGACACCGATACGTGATACCTGACACTGATACGTGATACCTGACACTGATACCTGACGCTGCTACGTGATACCTGACGCTGCTACGTGATACCTGACGCTACTACATGTCACTTATACATGCCACTGATGTGACGCTGATTGTCAGTTTCTGCCACCTGCTCAGAAACGTCCATTATCATCTTCTTTTAGGCGCAGCGGCACTCTATGATGGCACAGAGGGGAGAGTGACCAATGGGGTGCGAGATAGTGCGGCGTCGCTTCCTGCTGACATCAGCAACAGGAGCAGCTACAGTATCCCAGCCACAGTGTAGAGACGCTCCAGGCAGGACTTGAAGTCAGTCCGGTCGAAAAATGGAGCTCTGCAGGAGATTTACCGTAGTTTTTTGGGACACTTTCATCAATGTTTTGTTCTAGTGGAAAAAGTGGGACGTGTTGTTAAATGACCTCTGCTCTCTCTCCCCTCCTCCTGCAATCTAGACTGCCTCTGACTCGACTGTTGGGCCTGAGTTTCCCCTGTACCCACCTGATTTCACCTGTTTCATGTTCATGGTTTAGTGGCCTTGTTGTCACTCTGGCTTGTAAATAGGTTTTTTCTCCCCATTACAGGACATATATGTATATATTTTGGATGGTTCTGAAGAGATTTCTATAGAATAAAGGTCTTGGTTTTATTTAGACACCTGTCAGTACTGTTCATTTCATAGTTTACATGTATCTGAGGAAAAGGAAGTTACCTAATTCACCATGGCCTAACGTATAGGCTATACCATGACCCGTACACTAAAGGAGTAGGTCCCAAAAGCTGCTGACATTAATTTGGGTTTTTCTCTTAGAAATGATCAAACATTTTAAAAAGGTAAAGTCATGTGACGCAGGCTCAGAGGTCTGACATCACTGGTGATTCTCATGAAATAAGTGTCATGTGACCTTAAGACAAACAACTGTAAAGCTTAAGGAACGCCACAACGCTCACCATACGTTTCATTTGGAACGGAGAAGGAGATGTAAACATGAGGAAGATGTTTCTGAGCCGCCCGGAGGAACTTGGCTACGTTCAGCCTGGACGACCCAACAAGAAGCTGCTTCATTTCCTTCATCAGAAACTTCAGAAGAGGGACTTCCTGCAGACCTCCGAACAATAGGGGCTGAACACCCCCTGTGTGTGAGTGTGTGTGTGAGTGTGTGAGACACGAGTGTGTGGGTGGGTGTGTGGGTGTGTGTGTGTGAGTGGGTGTGTGTGTGTGAGTGTGTGGGTGTGTGAGTGAGTGTGTGAGACACGAGTGTGTGGGTGGGTGTGTGGGTGTGAGTGGGTGGGTGTGTGTGAGTGTGTGTGGGTGTGTGGGTGTGTGGGTGTGTGGGTGTGAGTGGGTGTGTGAGACACGAGTGTGTGGGTGGGTGTGTGGGTGTGTGAGTGAGTGTGTGAGTGGGTGTGTGTGTGTGTGAGTGTGTGAGTGAGTGTGTGAGACACGAGTGTGTGGGTGTGAGTGTGTGGGGGTACATGAACGTGAGCTCTATCCGTTACTTTCAGTGTTTGGAGGAAATGAATCCCAGCAGCTTGTTGAGCTGTCTGAGTCCGTTCCTGCTGGGAATGCCGTTCCTGCTGGGAATGCCGTTCCTGTTGGGAACGCTGGTCCTGCTGGGAATACCGGTCCTGTTGGGAACGCTGGTCCTGCTGGGAACGCCGTCCCAAAGCTCCGGGATTGACTCCGTATTCTGCACAATAGAGCAGAATGTTTCTGGAGCAGTGAAGACCTGAATCGCACCTTTTATGGAATAATAAACGGGTTGGAACAGTTCGGAACTTCCTCCTCCTCCCTTCCCCAACAACAGAACGTTTGCTCTTTTGTTTTTACAGCTTTTTTATTTTCTTGTTTGTTAAATATTCACTTTGCTGTTTTAACATGTTCGTTAATCATCAAGTCTGATAAAATCTGAATGGAATCTAATTTCCTGTAGGTGAGCATATTTGGTTGGGCTTTCAAAAGTGCCTGTGTGTGTGAAGCAGCTGTGGACCTCATGCTGCCTGTGTGTGTGAAACACCTGTGGACCTCATGCTGCCTGTGTGTGTGAAGCAGCTGTGGACCTCATGCTGCCTGTGTGTGTGTGAAACACCTGTGGACCTCATGCTGCCTGTGTGTGTGAAGCACCTGTGGACCTCATGCTGCCTGTGTGTGTGAAGCACCTGTGGACCTCATGCTGCCTGTGTGTGTGAAGCACTGTGGACCTCATGCTGCCTGTGTGTGTGAAGCACCTGTGGACCTCATGCTGCCTGTGTGTGTGAAGCACCTGTAGACCTCATGCTGCCTGTGTGTGTGAAGCACCTGTAGACCTCATGCTGCCTGTGTGTGTGAAACACCTGTGGACCTCATGCTGCCTGTGTGTGTTGCAGGGCGAGTGGACACGGTGGAGGACAGCATGTGGTCCAAACCGCCCCCTGAGGACGGTGAGCTGGGGACGGGCTTCACCTGTGCAGACGTGGGCGAGGAGAGCGGGGCGGATGTGGAGTACACGGAGGTGCTGCATCCTCGGCCTGCAGGTTCGGCTCCAGGTGAACGTCTGGACTAACCCTAACCCTAACCCTAACCCTAACCCTAACCCTAACCCTAGTTGAAGCACATTTGATCTGCAGGATCGCTGCTATTTTAGTCCAAACTTGCTGTAAACATCCTCCCAATTTTCTCCCGGAGCTGATTAAACATCCTGGGAGGGGCCTAATTACACATAATGAACACATCTTACAGTTGCTGCCTCCCCAAAACCACCGTTAAACAGGAAGGGCGGAGCTCTTTAGCAGACCTAATTTTGATAAGGTCTTGTTCTGAATGGACCTGGGGGACAGCGGATGGTGGAATGTGGCTTTGATAGTCTTTCTGTGAATGATGCTGCAGAACAAACACGTCGGCTAAACAGGCTGATGTGTTCTTCTTCTGTGCTCAGCTCCCCTCAGAAAAGGTACAGACACAGTTTACAGCGAACTCCAAAGCTCCTCTCGTGGTGAGTACAAACTCTGACCTCATGACCTCCAGTCTGGACGGGGCTCAGGTGGAAACATGAATTCCATTTTTAGAAGTAAAAGTCATTTAAACTGGTCTTTTCCCGGTCAGGTCCTATTATTTCTTCCATATATGCGTCTATTTTCTGCCAGTTAGCAGGGTTGCTAACGGTTGCTAACGTTTGCTAAGATTTGTGCCTTTAGGCAAGAACAACAAAAATAGCAGTAAATGAACAAATAATACATTCATGCTCTTCAAAATAACATTTCAGCATGAGAATGATTCTCCTCTGTAAGATGACCTATGATGAAGATGATGGTGGTGATGAAGATGATGGTGGTGATGAAGATGATGGTGGTGATGGTGGTGATGATGATGATGGTGGTTGATGATGATGGTGGTGATGATGATGATGGTGATGATGATGGTGATGATGATGATGATGATGGTGGTGATAATGGTGATGATGATGATGATGGTGGTGATGATGATGATGGTGGTGGTGATAATGGTGATGATGATGGTGGTGATGATGATGATGATGATGATGATGATGATGATGGTGGTGATAATGGTGTGATGATGCTGGTGATGATGATGGTGGTGATGATGGTGATGATGGTGGTGGTGATTGGTGGTTGATGAAGATGATGATGGTGATGGTGATGGTGGTGATGATGTGTGATGATGGTGGTGATGATGAAGATGATGGTGATGATGTGTGGTGATGATGGTGATGATGATGGTGTGATGGTGGTGATGAGTGGTGGTGATGATGATGGTGATGATGATGGTGGTGTCTAATGGTGATGATGATGGTGTGATGATTCAGATTCAGATTCAGATCCTTTATTGTCCCACACGGGGAAATTTACAGTGCAACAACAGCAACAAGAGCACTCAGGGAAAATAAGATAGAATCAAATAGAAATCAAATGGAATATACAAAGAGGATGTATATTTACAATAATCCAGATAAATGGATACTCGGCCGATGGTGATGATGATGGTGATGGTGATGATGATGGTGGTGATAATGGTGATGATGATGGTGGTGGTGATGATGATGGTGATGATGGTGATGATGGTGGTGATGATGATGGTGATGATGATGGTGATGATGGTGATGATGGTGATGATGATGGTGGTGATGATGGTGGTGATGATGATGATGATGATGATGGTGATGATGGTGGTGATGATGATGGTGATGGTGGTGATGATGGTGATGATGGTGGTGATGAAGATGATGGTGGTGATGATGGTGGTGATGATGATAATGATGGTGATGATGGTGGTGGTGATCTGGTGGTGATGATGATGCTGATGGTGATGATGGTGGTGATGATGATGGTGATGATGATGGTGATGGTGGTGATGATGGTGGTGATGGTGGTGGTGATGATGGTGGTGATGATGATGATGGTGGTGATGAAGATGATGCTGGTGATGATGATGGTGGTGCTAATGGTGATGATGCTGGTGGTGATGATGATGATGATGATGGTAATGATGATGATGGTGGTGATAATGGTGATGATGGTTGTGATGATGGGTGGG
>NC_079525.1:15268669-15301169 GCF_003711565.1 Takifugu flavidus
GCAGGTGCTGCTGCTGAGAACTACGTGAGTTTCTCCTCTCGCTTATTTATTTATCTCTGTTTATTCATTTTAGAATAATAAAAACAGGTGAGGTTCAAAAAGCCTTCAGATCAGTCAGTCGGTTCTGCAGAACATCCTGATGGGTCACCAGCAGCCGGTTAATGTATAGGACGATGTATAGGTTAATGTAAAGGATAATGTAAAGGATAATGTATAGGTTACTGTAAATGATAATGTATGGGACGATGTATTGGTTAATGTAAAGGATAATGTAAAGGATAATGTATAGGGTAACATAAAGGAGGATGGAGCAGTCTTGTTTCTGATGTCTAATGAATCCGCCTGTTCGTGAGACCCGGTTGGATCCACACTCAGGTGAACTTCCAGGTGGGTCCACAGCGAGTCGCATCAGGTTCCCGTCAGATTAACGCCACACATGTGCCGAGGGTCGCCCTGACCCTGACCCTAACCTGACCCTAACCCTGACCCTGACCCTGACCCTAACCCTGACCCTGACCCTGACCCTAACCCTAACCCTCTCCTCTCTAACCCTAACCCTAACCCTAACCCTAACCCTCTCCCTCTCCTTCTCCCCCTCCCTCGCCCTGACCCTAAACCTCTCCCTGACCCTGAACCTAACCCTCGCCCTAACCCTGACCCTGACCCTAACCTAACCTGACCCTCGCCCTGACCCTAACCCTAACCCTAACCCTAACCCTGACCCTAACCCTAACCTACCCTAACCCTAACCCTCGCCTAACCCTAACCCTGACCCTAACTAACCCTGACCCTCGCCCTGACCCTAACCCTAACCCTCGCCTGACCCTAACCCTAACCCTAACCCTGACCCTGACCCTGACCCAACCCTAACCCTAACCTCGCCCTAACCCTAACCCTAACCCTGACCCTGACCCTGCCCTAACCCTAACCCTAACCCTAACCCTGACCCTGACCCTCGCCCTGACCCTAACCTCGCCCTAACCCTAACCCTACCCTAACCCTCGCCCTAACCCTAACCCTAACCCTGACCCTGACCCTAACCCTAACTCCTAATCCTCGCCCTAACCCTAACCCTGACCCTGACCCTCGCCCTGACCCTAACCCTCGCCTGACCCTAACCCGACCCTAACCCTCGCCCTGACCTAACCCTGACCCTAACCTGACCCTGACCCTGACCCTGACCCTGACCCTGACCCTGACCCTGACCCTGACCCTGACCCTCGCCCTCCTGCGGTGAGGCCTCACAGGCAGGTTCTGCAGAGCCAAAAGGAAAAAACCCGTCAGAGTTTCCACACAGGAACAAAACCCTTTAGGCTGGACCTTCCTTCCCAATCAGCAGTTCAGATCAGCACATCCCAGCCCGTCACACTCTGTCCCCTCACACACTCACACACCCTCACACACCCTCACACACCCTCACACACACTCACACACCCTCACCGCCCTCATTCCCTCTGGTATAGTCCATGAAAACACAGCATGAATCTTATTTTGGAACTACCTCCACTGGTCTCGCTGAAGGATTCAAATGTGTGTAAATGCAGTTTCATCAGTTTAAGAGTGTGTGTGTGTGTTGAGGAGCCTGTGTGTGTCTGCAGGGATGGGTGGAGTACGCTGAGCTCAGCAGTGACCAGCATGGCACCTGTGACCCCAGGCTGGGGGCCAGCCACCGGCCGGGGCTGCCGGACCTGCCGGACCTGCCGGGCCTGCCGGGCCTGCCTATAGAATACTGATCGTACTGACGTGCGAGGAAAAAAACTGCAATTTTGAAATCAGCCAATTTTAGTTTTGATCAGCATAAAAATCTAACGCAACAGAATTTTTTTCAAATTGTTCCCCCTGTAATTTGTGACGGATGTGTTGGGATTTTTTGTTGTTGAAATGAAGAAAATGTTGCATTTTTCATTTGATATTGTATGAAAGGTGGATGGAAGGCCAAAGCCAATTGTAACTCCTGATTAAAAATGAAACTGAACCCTCAAAAGTGAATTTTCCTTTTACGTAGATGGAGCTCAGACCAAATGAGCGACCCTGGGTCGGACCATCACCCGCCAGGCCCATTTAATTAAACTCGTTATGAAAACACTGAATTGCTGAGCAGCACGCAACAATACATGATTGTGAAACTGTTCCGATCAAAAGGCTTTGAGTTAAACTAAACAAAGACACATTTTAGAGTCGAGACAGCCGAATCGCTGAAAAGTCCCAGACCTCCTATTGTGCCCCTCCCTGATGTCCGTAGTTGGTATCGTCCGGCAATCCTTCCGCCAATCAGATCAAAGGAAATGTTGACGTTCGCCTTAAACCCGGAAGTGGTGAAAATCAGCGTGCGTTCGCTCTTCTTGAACACCTGATAAGTCGTAATGTATCATATCACAATACACTTCAAACAAAAAAACACTTTAGGATCCGCCGCCAATGCTTGAAGTTGTAGCAGTTAATTAAAATGTCTTTCCAAAACCTGTTCCAGCGCCTGCGTCCTGCCCCGGACGGCGCCGCCGCTCCTGCGTGCAGGTACCCGGCTCACCGAGCGAGTCCGCCCGGGCGCATTTTACTGGCTTTAGCCGCAGATTTTACGTCCTTTTGTTTGGCAGGAGCGAGGTTCGAGGTCATGTCCCAAAGAGAAGGCAACAAGAGGAGCCGCCGCATAAAAAGGTGCCTATTTTAGAACTTCAAAGCCTTTATAACTGGTGCTCTGGTGAAACTATGGCGTGCATTCATTAATATGTATAAATCGAATGAAATAATTAACTTCTTACCTCTGCCAAAGGGACGGTTTTGTCTTTCCCCCTCCTGGTTAAACATTTTTTGGTTTGTGTAATATATAATAACCTATTTTCTGAAATCAGGTATAGGTGCAGTAGTTGTTAGATGGAAATGACTCTATGATGAGATGCAGATCCTTTCAAGAGCCCAAACCTGTGGAAATACACGTCGGCCATTAAACTTGAGTGCGTTCCTTCCTCAGAGATGTGACCACGAACAGACGCGAGCTGTTGATGCTGCTACGGTGGACCTCAGCACCAGACGTCACGTGGCTGCAGGTGAACGTGCAGGTGAACGCGCAGGTGAACGCGCAGGTGAACGCGCTGGTGAAGGTGCAGGTGAAGGTGCAGGTGAACGAGCTGGTGAACGTGCGGGTGAAGGTGCGGGTGAACGAGCTGGTGAACATTAGAAAGGGAGCACGGACGCCGCCGAGCGGCTAATTGCCCAACAGTTTGGGGCTTCTATCTGTCGTATGGTGCATAATCAAGGTCGAAGGTTCCATAGTATAGTTGGTCACTGTGATCAAAGAGATTTCTGATTAAAGCCCCAGTTCCTCAGCAACTTCAGAAGAACTGAATCGTTCCTTTATTAACGTTTCATTACACTCTGTTTGTAACTGAGTTATTTCCACAGAGAGACGGCAGCTGTCACACAACCTCCTCGCTGGAGGCAACAATGGAGCCAACAGGAGGATGGAGGGGCAGAAGAAGCTGAACCAGAGAGGGCGCCGTGTCCCCAGAGGTGGAGGACGTGAGTCCCGGGTCCGGAGACCAGGAGCAGACGCAGCGGTAACACCCCCGGCAGGTTTAGGGCTGAACTGGAGGTTGTGTCACAGCAGCAACGCTGGACTCTTCTGTTGAAGGTCAGAGGAAAACAAGCCAGGTTCATGACGCAGGAGTTCAAGGAGCAGAACGCCTTGATGGTGGACGGACGCTTGCTGTGCCGCCATTTCCTGTGGGGGAGGTGCATCAAGGCACGTGGCTTCTGTCGCCGGTCAGATCGCTCCCGTTGCCACAGCGACCTTTGGGATGGAAACGCGGGTATTCTGAAGGCTCCTGTCTGCTCTTGGCTGCAGGGCGACGGCTGCCAGCTGGAACACGTTCAGGGCCACAACGATCTCATCAAGGAACTGTGTAAATTCTACGTGCAGGGCTTCTGCTCCAAAGGCCACGACTGCCCGTACATGCACCATATCCTTTCTGCCGAGGCTGCGTCTGCGCGCTCCCCGTTGCCGTGGTGAGTGGCCACGTTCCCGGGATGTCCTGCTTCCTTCACTCTGCTCTACAGTCTTTTCCCTGCAAGTACTTCCATCGGAAAGGTCGCTGCTCCCAAGGAGACGCCTGCCGGTTTTCCCATGAGCCCCTGAGTGACGTCACCACCAAACTGCTGGAGGAGGTTGGTGGCTTCTTCATCGCGGTCGCTGGAGCTGCTGAAGCTGCTGCTGAAGCTGCTGCTGCTGAAGCTGCTGCTGCTGAAGCTGCTGCTGAAGCTGCTGCTGAAGCTGCTGCTGCTGCTGCTGGAGCTGCTGCTGAAGCTGCTGCTGAAGCTGCTGCTGCTGAAGCTGCTGCTGAAGCTGCTGAAGCTGCTGCTGAAGCTGCTGAAGCTGCTGCTGAAGCTGCTGAAGCTGCTGTAGCTGCTGCTGAAGCTGCTGCTGAAGCTGCTGCTGAAGCTGATGAAGCTGCTGATGAAGCTGCTGCTGAAGCTGCTGATGAAGCTGCTGCTGCTGCTGAAGCTGCTGCTGAAGCTGCTGAAGCTGCTGCTAAAGCTGCTGATGAAGCTGCTGAAGCTGCTGATGAAGCTGCTGAAGCTGCTGAAGCTGCTGAAGCTGCTGCTAAAGCTGCTGATGAAGCTGCTGAAGCTGCTGATGAAGCTGCTGAAGCTGCTGAAGCTGCTGCTGAAGCTGCTGCTGATGAAGCTGCTGAAGCTGCTGCTGAAGCTGCTGCTGAAGCTGCTGCTGATGAAGCTGCTGAAGCTGCTGATGAAGCTGCTGAAGCTGCTGCTGAAGCTGCTGCTGAAGCTGCTGCTGATGAAGCTGCTGAAGCTGCTGATGAAGCTGCTGAAGCTGCTGCTGATGAAGCTGCTGAAGCTGCTGCTGAAGCTGCTGAAGCTGCTGCTGATGAAGCTGCTGAAGCTGCTGCTGAAGCTGCTGAAGCTGCTGCTGAAGCTGCTGAAGCTGCTGCTGAAGCTGCTGAAGCTGCTGCTGAAGCTGCTGAAGCTGCTGCTGATGAAGCTGCTGAAGCTGCTGCTGATGAAGCTGCTGAAGCTGCTGAAGCTGCTGCTGCTGAAGCAACGTTGTGAGATGATTCAGGATTTTCTACATTTTCTCTTTGTTCTCTTCTTCAACGGTTTTTCAGGCTATAAAACGGGACATTGAGCTACGAGAACTTTCACAAAAGGCTGAAGAGGCGTCGCCAGAACCGTCGAAAGAGCCGATTTCTTCAGTAACAGAAAGTTCTGGTATCGCTCTCCTCCCCATCAGGTTCTGGTTCCTTGACTGTGAAACCTTCAGCTTCATTCTCTCCTTGGTCTGATCATCGTCCTAGTTTATCGTTTCTATGTTTCAGGCCAAGTTTTTATAGCAGCACGAGCACAAATGTGGAGTCAGAAGGTCCGTTTTGCACGGCTGAAGATGCTGTGAGTGGTGCCGCCACGCCCGCCGGCCCCCCGCCCCCCCCCCCCCCCCCCCAGGACCCCCCACAGCCCGTGTGTTATTCAGTGGAAGCTGTGCTCGGGCCGCAGCTGTCCAGACCCTTCAGCAGGTTCTCCGCAGCTTCAGGACCCAAAGATTTGGACCGGCTCTCAAACCCCCCCAACGCCCCCCCCGCTGGCGACCCGGGCCGGGGCACCGTAGGTGAGACAGTCTGGTGTTCCCGGCCACCCCAGGAACAGCGTCGGTCTGACGTGCACCCCGAGCCCGGCTCAGAGCGCGCTTTGGATCTTCCTCTGGACCCAGGAGAGCTCTGGAGACCAGGACCAAAGACCCAACGCCCACAACCTTCTCTTCAGGCATTTCCTGGAGCCGCCTTTGAGCGTTCCTCTTCAGAGCGGCGTTCTGTAACCTCCAGGGCCGACGGCGCTGCTCGCCCCAGTCGCACCGGGCCGGCCGAGTCCTCACACCCCAGAAGTCCTCTCGCACTTGGTCGGGAGCCTGAGGAGACCCAGCAGGAGCTCAGATGTGGATCTGAGGAACCCTTTTCCCCCAGGAACTCCGCTGAAGGCTCAGTTGCTCCTGGTGCTGGATGCACACGGCCCCTCAGGCAACCTTTTCAGGGCCTTTTTGCGAGGCCGCTCACGGAATTCCTGAAACCGTCCCATCAGCCCGAGCTCAGTACGTCCAGTCGCGCGTCTCAGTCGGCCGATGGCAGAAACAATCAGAATTCCAGCTCCTTTTCCAGCCTCTTCGCTGCTCCTTTGGGAGGTCAGACGCAGACGGTCCTCTCCAAACATGCACCTGAGGACCAGCCGGCGTCCCAGAACCTCTCAGCTCATCCCAGAACTGGGCCTGAAGGGACGAGAGGCGCCGCCAAAGCCCGGCCTGACGTGTCAGCACACACGGGTACGGAGAGTTGGGTTAGACCTCTTCAGGTTCTGAGTTCTTCGTGGTGACAGAGACATCTTTGTGTGTGTGTGCGTGTGTGTGTGTGCGTGTGCGTGTGCGGGTGCGGGTGCGGGTGTGTGTGTGTGTGTGTGTCTCCCTCAGCCTCTTCAGTTCTGAAGACTCTCTTTGGTTCCCTCAAACCTTACCAGCAGGATGAGGAGGAGAACCAACAGGTTCCACCAGGTTTGCTGGTTTCTGGTAAGAAGATTCGTTAGTCCCTCTGAGATCGTTCTGGAATGTTAGAGAAGATAACGACCAATAACGACCAGTCGGCTGCATTAGTAACTCCAGTAAACGTTGATAGAGAAACGTGCTCTTGGCTTCAGATGCTTCAGACCCCCTGTGAAGGAACCACCACTTTAGGGGAGGATGAAGATGAGAAGCCTCCGAACATCTGGAGTGTGGAGGCTCCTCGGGGCTTTTATACGAACGACGGATCAAACCGAGCGACTGCACGGAAGAAGCTGGAATATTTGAGCTTTGCGTTTGGTTCGTTATTGTTTCGGACTTTTTGATGAACTCTTGTTCTTCTGTTTTGCTCTTTGATGTCTACGCACATTTCTCTTTTTCCTTTAATAAAAACGAGCAGCCTTGCATATTCTGTCCCCCAGCGTGGCCGTTAGTCTCAATCGGCTCATTTACCAGGTAGAAGAACCCTGGGATCATGCTGGGAACATGTTTAGATGTTCCCTTGTTCTTCCAGCCTGGGGAGAACAGCGTCTTCTTACTGTCAATTTACCAAATGGAACCATGTTTTGCTAAACATTCTTGATTGAGCAACGCTTCCAGGGGTCTGACTGGACGACATGAGGCCTGGTCCTGCCTGGAGCCACGGAGACCTGCTGAGTCCTGACGGAGAACGTGACCCAGGGTGGCGCTGCTGCCGTCTGCTCCGAGGAGCTGGGCCACAGGTGACACCCGGTCGTAATAACGGACTCGCGTTATTCTGAGACGCCAGCACGAGTACAGAGAGCGTGAGGACATGAGGACCATGAACAAGTGGCTGAAGTTCAACCTGAGACCCAGTGGGGGAGAACTGAACACGCTGAGCAGGGATTTTGACCCACAACCTTTATAACACTGACCTCTACTGGTGAGTCCGTGGACAGCAGCCACTCGTGAGAGGATCACGTGATCTGCACGTAATAATCAGTCGACGCTCGTCAGGTCTGAACAACCTGGAAATATGGGCAGTTACTTAGGAAGGCTTGATTTTTGTGATTCAGTCCGATTTAAAACCAGAAGTTTACATGATTTGAATTGATTTCAAACAGCTTTTCCAGATGTCGTCCGAATTAAAACACGACTAACGACTTTTCTGATGAACAGCTTTAATCATTCTGCAACATTCTTCTTGCAAATGTGAAAACACTCATCCTCAACCCCCCCGAGAACATCCACGTCACTTCTGGTAAACCTCCGAGTGGTCGTTTACCAAAGCTCTACTAGTTGTGGGAAACGTGGACTAATTCTGAGGAATGCTGAATGATTCGTGACAAGATCTCAGACTCCCAAGTTTTAGTTGCTTTAGCTGGACTATCGAGTCATTTCATTCGCTGAAAAAAGAACTGTACAAAAATAGGTGTCATTCAATGTATAAATACAGACCAGACGGATACGGGACAGAAGGTTACGGCCACCGTTCGTTACGTTAAGGTTCCAGTGGGGCGATTCAACAGCTAGCAGCTAACAGCTAAGAGCTAAGAGCTAAGAGCTAGCAGCCATGCTGCACCAGAGCCAAATCTACTGACAAGGCACTGCGTCAAATGCTAACATGCAGGTTTTTTCTTTAAAATGGGGGGGGGGGCATTTAAGGGTTGAATTACTGATGGCTCGACACTCACACACGTTTCTGCTATTAATAACCTGACAAAGTCTTTGTTGTAACAGGTCCTGGAAAAAGACAAAGGTTCTCGAACTGTTCCTGGTTAGCATCCAAACGTTGGATGCTTGGAGGAGAGCGTCCAACCGTTGGATGCTTGGAGGAGAGCGTCCAACCGTTGGATGCTTGGAGAGCGTCCAACCGTTGGACGCTTGGAGGAGAGCGTCCAACCGTTGGACGCTTGGAGGAGAGCGTCCAACCGTTGGACGCTTGGAGGAGAGCGTCCAACCGTTGGACGCTTGGAGGAGAGCGTCCAACCGTTGGATGCTTGGAGAGCGTCCAACCGTTGGATGCTTGGAAGAGAGCGTCCAACCGTTGGACGCTTGGAGGAGAGCGTCCAACCGTTGGACGCTTGGAGGAGAGCGTCCAACCGTTGGACGCTTGGAAGAGAGCGTCCAACCGTTGGACGCTTGGAGGAGAGCGTCCAACCGTTGGACGCTTGGAGGAGAGCGTCCAACCGTTGGATGCTTGGAGGAGAGCGTCCAACCGTTGGATGCTTGGAGAGCGCGCCCCCACCTTTCCAGGACAGAAGGCCTCTTACATAAATACACACCATAAATATACATTCTAAGCAATTTAGTCCAGCGGCCGTCAGAGGGAAACGCCCCCAAAGACATCCTGAGTTTTCTGACCACTCGGACTTTCTCCACAGGCACAAGACGACCCCCCCCCAGCGTGGCTTCAGGTCTCTGAGGAGACAAAGGCTCCCCAGGGGGGGCGGAGAAGAACACTAACATATTCCAGTTCTGACAATCACAATAAAATGTTCTAAAAGTATCAGGAGGTCATCAAGAGGGAGGAGGAGAGGGAGGAGGAGGAGCAGGAAGAGGAGGGGGAGGAGGAGGAGGAAGAGGAGGAAGAGGAGGAGGAGGAGGAAGAGGAGGAGGAGGAGGAGGAGGAGGAGAGGGAGAAGAGGAGGAGGGAGAGAAGAGGAGGAGGAGGGAGAGAAGGGAGGAGGAGGAAGAGAGGGAGGAAGAGGAGAGGGAGGAGGAGGAGGAGGAGGAGAGGGAGGAAGAGGAGGAGGGAGAGAAGGGAGGAGGAGGAAGAGGAGGGATGAGGAGGGGGAGGAGGAGGAGAGGGAGGAAGAGGAGGGGGAGGAGGAGGAGAGGGAGGAAGAGGAGAGGGAGGAGGAGGAGGAGGAGAGAGAGGAGGGGGAGGAGGAGAGGGAAGAGGAGGAGGGGGAGGAGGAGAGGAGGAGGAGAGGAAGAGGCAAAAGGCTGGTGGACACATGGGTGCAGCTCCCAGTGGAATGTGCTGGGCAGAGGTCCCTGGTTCCTGCTGGTTCTGGTCCAAACCAAGAAAAGAATCATTTCCTCTCTTCGTCTTTGATGAGGCTCATCTGGACAGTTTGCTGATGACTCGGATGAGGGCGGCGTTCTCGTCCTTGAGTCTCTGGTTGTCTGAACGGAGGTCTCCCAGAACCTGGAATACAGGAATGTCATGAAGTAAGTCCTGGTCCACTTGGGGGGGGGGCAGGTGATGATGAACGCTCTTCATCCATGTTCCACGGTGTTTTCACCTCTGGGTCTCACTAACAGCTGTTCCTTGTTGTTTGTTTCAGCTGGTTTCAGCTTGTTTCAGCTGGTTTCAGCTTGTTTCAGCTGGTTGTAGCTGGTTTCAGCTGGGTTCAGCTGGTTTTAGCTTGTTTCAGCTGGTTTCAGCTTGTTTTAGCTGGTTTCAGCTTGTTTCAGCTGGTTTCAGCTGCTTTTAGCTTGTTGCAGCTGGTTTCAGCTGGTTTCAGCTGGTTTCAGCTTGTTTTAGCTTGTTTCAGCTGGTTTCAGCTTGTTTTAGCTGGTTTTAGCTTGTTTCAGCTGGTTTCAGCTTGTTTCAGCTGGTTTTAGCTTGTTTCAGCTGGTTTCAGCTTGTTTTAGCTTGTTTCAGCTGGTTTTAGCTTGTTTCAGCTTGTTTCAGCTGGTTTCAGCTTGTTTCAGCTTGTTTTAGCTTGTTTCAGCTGGTTTCAGCTTGTTTCAGCTGGTTGTAGCTGGTTTCAGCTTGTTTCAGCTGGTTTCAGCTTGTTTCAGCTGGTTTCAGCTGGTTTCAGCTTGTTTCAGCTGGTTTCAGCTGGTTGTAGCTGGTTTCAGCTGGTTTCAGCTTGGTTCAGCTTGTTTCAGCTTGTTTCAGCGTGTTTCAGCTGGTTTCAGCTTGTTTCAGCTTGTTTCAGCTGGTTTCAGCTGGTTTCAGCTTGTTTTAGCTGGTTTTAGCTTGTTTCAGCTTGTTTCAGCTGGTTTCAGCTGGTTTCAGCTTGTTTCAGCTGGTTTTAGCTGGTTTCAGCTTGTTTCAGCTGGTTGTAGCTGGTTTCAGCTTGGTTCAGCTGGGTTCAGCTGAGCGACACGTTGAGAGAAACATGAGCAAAGCTCCTCACCTTCAGCTCGTCTTCCAGCTCCACGGCTCTCCTCTGGAGGCTCAGCTTCTCCTGGGAAGAGTCACAGCTGTTAATGACCGTTCTGGCAACTGAGGGATCAGAACTCAAAAGTGGGCAGAACGGGTCACTCTAGGGAACATTCGTGGTGGACAGGTGTCATTGGTGAACAAAGATGCTCATTTGTAGCAGCCTTACAAATTTGCCCAGTTCCATCAGCGCCGGCCGGTCGCCCTCCTGACTCTGTTCAGGAAACACACAGTTATGACGATGAGAACAAACAAAGATAACCAAGGCGCTGGTCCAGGTGATGAAGGAGGAACCTGTCTGAGTCGCTCCAGCTCCACTTTGTTCTGGCTGAGAAGCAGCTCCATCTCCTGCAGCTTCTCCTTCAGCTCAAGGTTGTCCTGCAGCAGCCTGAAGTACAGCTGGAACACGAGGCAGAAAAAGAGCTGTCAGATACTGAGGAGGCCTCTTCTGGAGGCCACAGAGGGTTCTGATGGCCCCCTCCTGGAGCCTCTGTCATGGTTCTGTCACATGAAGGTACCCACCGTTCTGTAGTCAGCTGACCAGTCTCCCAGTTGGTTCTCCCTGTAGACAACCCAAACACGTTAAGAAGCCTCCACTGATGCTCAGCTCATCATGAAAACCATCAAGTCCTCACCAACAAACACCAGAACTCACCTGTAGATGTTCCCATAGGTGTCGTCCAGCGGACCCTCCTCAGCTTCATCCTGGAGAACAGAACCAGCACCATCAACATCATCAATGCTGGTCACTGACCAGCCCACATTTAGAACTTCTAAAACAGGAGGAAATGAAATGGCACGGAGGTCATGAAGGCCATGGAGGTCATAAAAGCCACGCAGGCCATGGAGGTCATAAAGGTCACGGAGGCCATGAAGGCCATGGAGGTCATAAAGGTCACGGAGGCCATGAAGGCCATGGAGGCCATGAAGGCCATGGAGGTCATAAAGGTCACGCAGGCCATGGAGGTCATAAAGGTCACGGAGGCCATGAAGGCCATGGAGGTCATGAAGGTCACGGAGGCCGTGGTGGTCATAGACGTCAAAGAAGTCATAGTGGTCACGAAGGTCAGTGGTAACTGAGGTCATGAAGGTCATGTGGTCATGACGGTCATGAAGGTGACAGAGGTCATGAAGGTCACGGAGCCACGCTGACTTAAATTGTGACTGAGAAACAGGAAGTCGTGCACGTGCACGTCTTCCTGGGGGGTTCTCTCCTCTATTTTCAGATTGAAAGCAGAAATGACCCTGAAGAAAAAGTTGGTTGTTGCAACAGTGAAACCCAAAAGTCTGTTGTGTTGCACGTGACCAGCGGGGGCGGAGCTACCTGGACGATGCCCGTGGAGCGCCGCTCCTTCCTCCCTCTCCTCCTGTCTCGCACGGCCACACACCTGTCCGCCTCCAGCTCCTCCTGCTGGAGGGTGGCGGCATCTGTAAGAAAGGTTAGGGTTAGTGGAGGAGAGGAGAGGAGGAGGAGAGGGAGGAGGGGGAGGAGAGGAGAGGGAGGAGGGGGAGGAGAGGAGAGGAGGAAGAGAGGGAGGAGGGGGAGGAGAGGAGAGGAGGAAGAGAGGGAGGAGGGGGAGGGAGAGGGGAGGAGGAGGAGAGGGAAGAGGAGAGGAGAGGGAGGAGAGGGAGGAGGGGGAGGAGGAGAGGGAGGAGGGGGAGGAGGAGAGGGAGGAGGAGGAGGAGGAGAGGGAGGAGGGGGAGGAGGAGGAGGAGAGGGAGGAGGAGGAGGAGGAGAGAGGGAGGAGGGGGAGGAGAGGAGAGGGAGGAGGGGGAGGAGAGGAGAGGGAGGAAGAAGAGAGGGAGGAGGGGGAGGAGAGGAGAGGGAGGAGGGAGGAGGAGAGGGAGGAGGGGGAGGAGAGGGAGGAGGAGGAGGAGAGGAGGAGGAGGAGAGGGAGGAGGAGAGGGAGGAGGGGGAGAGGAGAGGGAGGAGGGGGGAGGAGGAGAGGGAGGAGAGGAGGAGAGGAGGAGGAGGAGAGGGAGGAGGGGGAGGAGAGGAGAGGGAGGAGGAGGAGGAGGAGGAAGAGAGGGAGGAGAGGAGGAGGGGGAGGAGGAGAGGGAGGAGGGGGAGGAGGAGGAGAGGGAGGAGGGGGAGGAGGAGAGAGGGAGGAGAGGGAGGAGGGGGAGGAGGAGAGGAGAGGAGGGGGAGGAGAGGGAGGAGGAGGAGGAGAGGGAGGAGGAGGAGGGGGAGGAGGAGAGCTACGCTGCTGAGGAGGCCAGAGGAGAAGCCCCGCCCACGTGTGGAGCACGTTTCCTGTGGTCCAACCCTGCAGGCTCAAGAGCTCCAAAGGTCGTTAGCTTGACCTGGTTTAGCGTGATTAAGATCAAAGCCGACCCGGTTGGTGGTCAAACGGACCTTTCACAGAAACCACATGCAGTCACACCCACAGAAGCGACATGTGAAACCCTCGACACCGTCACCCTCCACCCAACGTGCACATCCTGATTAAACTCCGCAGCAGTGCTACGACGCTCCGGCGAAGGTCAAAGGTCATATTTCCCTTTCAGAGCCCGTTTCTCCCTGCTGGGCTCGTTTCCACGCCGACTCCTCACGGACGCCACATTAAAGAGATTCAGATTCTAGTGTGGAATAAGGCTGGAACACGTGGGACCAGAGTAGAGCTGAAAACCTCTTTCAGAGCAGCCAGGACCCCAGGTCAAAGGTCAAGGTACTACCAGGACTACCAGGACCGTAGGAGTCCTGGCTCCTGCACAGGAGCATGCAGTGTGTGTGTGTGTGTGTGTGGATTCCCGGTCCACCTGCCGGCCGGGACCATAACTCACCCCTCTGGGCAGGGGTGAGAGTGATGATGGGGGTGACGGGCTGGATGGAGCGGGCTGGAGGTTCTGTGGTTCTGGCCACCGTCTTCTCTGCTTCCTTCAGGTCCGTCAGAGTCACTCCCTGCCAGAACACCCAGCAATGTTAGACTGATCACTGATAAACCCATTAGATCCATCTTATTAATTAGGGGACCATCATCAGAACCGGGGGCTCTATTCTCCTGCCCAGGGGTCCGGGGCAAGAGCGAAGCTCCGGGTTCACATCTGGATCCTGGAGGTTTAGCAGCTTTTCCCCTTAAACGTTAAATCTGACGGGTTTGTGTGGTGTTGTGCAATGTGGGCCGGGTGGTCCCGGTGGTCCCGGAACAGGGATTCACCGATACCTGCGTGGAACGGCGAGACTGTCGCATCATCCGAGAACGAGCTTTCCGTTGAGACTCGGACTCCTCGTCCCTGACTGGAGCCTGGAACCTGATCAGACCACATTTTAGCCTTCTGGTACATCCAGATGTCAGGGCTGTTACAGGAACATGGGCTAGGGCTAGGGTCAGGGGTTAGGGTCAGGGGTTAGGGTCAGGGCTAGGGTCAGGGGTTAGGGTCAGGGTCAGTGGTTAGGGCTAGGGTTAGGGTCAGGGTCAGGGCTAGGGTCAGGGTCAGTGGTTAGGGTCAGGGTTAGAGTCAGGGTCAGGGCTAGGGTCAGGGTTAGGGCTAGGGTCAGGGTTAGGGGTTAGGGTCAGGGTTAGCAGTTAGGGCTAGGGTCAGGGTTAGGGCTAGGGTCAGGGTCAGGGCTAGGGTCAGGGTTAGGGGTTAGGGTCAGGGTTAGGGGTTAGGGGTTAGGGTTAGCAGTTAGGGCTAGGGTCAGGGTTAGGGCTAGGGTCAGGGTCAGGGCTAGGGTCAGGGTTAGGGTCAGGGTTAGGGGTTAGGGGTTAGGGTTAGCAGTTAGGGCTAGGGTCAGGGTCAGGGTTAGGGTCAGGGTTAGGGCTAGGGTCAGGGTTAGGGCTAGGGTCAGGGTCAGGGTTAGGGCTAGGGCTAGGGTCAGGGCTAGGGTCAGGGTTAGAGTCAGGGTCAGGGCTAGGGTCAGGGTCAGGGCTAGGGTCAGGGTCAGGGCTAGGGTCAGGGCTAGGGTCAGGGCTAGGGCTAGGGTCAGGGTCAGGGCTAGGGTCAGGGTTAGAGTCAGGGTCAGGGTCAGGGCTAGGGTACCCTAACACATGGTTTGAGCGCTCTTACTTGCGTCTGTCTGTGTTGGGGGTGTTGGGGCTGTCAGAATCCTTCGTCTGCGGGGTGGGCTGGACCCTGGCGGTGCGGTTCTGCTTGTCCTGCTCCTGGAGCTCTTTATCCTTGTCCTCTGCTGCCTGAGTTACATTTACAGAAGCAAAGGCCCATTTGTCACTGCTCAAATGTGGCAGCTAATGAAGATGCAAAGGGAAAAATGTCCCTAGTGGACATTAGCCACCGCTAATGCTGAGAGAACCGTACCGGCTCGATGAGGGTTTCTGTTGGGCTGCTGCCACCATCTCCGTCTGGACCGGACTCCGGACAGTTCTCTGGGAACAGGGAGCACAGGGAGACGTTAGCCGGCGTCTGCAGGGGTTCCGGTCAATGGGAGCAGGGAGCCGCTGGTTTACCCAGGCTGCTCTCTCGCTCCTCAGGCAGCTCCAGGCTTCCTGACACCCCCTTCTCCTTAGACTGGTCCTGCACGTTGATCTTGTCTCTGCTGCTCATCCGGCACACTGAGGTCCTGAAGTCATCACATGCAGAACGTGAATGCAGCACAGCTGGAATGTTCTCCAACAGCAGCCTGGAATAAAGGGAACTTTGGGACTAAATTCAGATGTGTTGTGAACACACACCTCCTCAGTTTGGGCTGTGTGTTTGCCGCTGTGGAGCCCTGCTGCTTCTGCCGCTCTAATTTAGTCTGCTCGTTGCGCCACTGACAGGAAGGGAGAGAGAAAGTGAGACGCAAAAAAGAAAAGTGAAGATAGAACAAGAGCGTACGCTAATTTGGGTTCTCACGTTGGCTTGTTTAACTAATAACTCCTCCAAGAGCTTCTCCACACTTTCATCAGCCACATCAAACGGGGTCTGACCCTACAAACATTGTTCCAGACAGGAGAGGAACAGGAGAGATGTAATAAGTGACCTGTGACCCAGTCATGACGGGTTTACTCCTGAAGTCTCACCGCATTACTGTGGGCCTCCATGTTGCACAGCTGTTCGGCCAGGATGTAGCAGGCGGCCCCCTGACCCCAGTGTGCAGCAGCATGAAGAGGGGTCCAGCCATCCAGGTCCTTGGCTGACACATCTAAACCGCACTGACACAGCATCCTGGAGACAGACAGGACCTAGTTCACACCTTGGAAGGTGGCTCCATCTCCTGGGCTCATGGACACATACTTGAGAGCCTCCAGATAACCCTTGGCAGCAGCAACGTGCAGCGGGGTGGCCCCGGTCTTGGGGTGCTGGACATTAGCAGGCGGCCCGTCTCTCAGCCAGGCCCGGGCGTCTCTCATGATCTGCTCCTCCTCCAGACGTTTAGCAGCCTCCACGTCCACACCTGGACTCCAACAGACAGATATGGGTACAGAGGTGGGCTCGGTGACTCACCTTTACACGCACACATATAAAACAAGCTGTGTGTGACCCAAACGGCCCTCGGCTTGAAGTTTGAGCGGGTTTGGGAAAACAAGGGGCGATTACCCTGTTGGAGTGTGTAATGCTGAAGGAGGGACTCGGTTGTGTCATCCAGAGCAATGTCCAGAGGAACATCTCCATCACAGTTCACAGCAGAGAGCGACGCGCCTCGTTGCAGAAGGAACCTAACGAGAGTCGAGTGTTACCAGCTAAACCAGCCACCAGTGCCGGAGCGGCTCCGTTCAAAGTGAGACTACAATCAGACGACAGCAGCAGGACTGAGGAGCTCAGGGTTCTCCTGCGCTCCACGAGCCCAGCCACACCAACGGGGCGGGGTTCTACACACTCTGCAATGTCGGGGTATCCGCAGGAAGCCGCCACGTGCAGCGGGGTCCACCCCTCACTGTCCGCCTGGTTCACGCTGGCCTGGTGCTCCACCAGGAAGGACACCATCTCCATGCTGCCGTCGATGCAGGCCTGCGTGGACCACAACCAGGCAAACCACAGTTTAACACCTCCAGTTGGAGAAATGGTTCAGAACAAGTGGAATCCCAGAGGACCAATGTCTCACCAGGTATTTTAGAAGCTTAGATGGACACTTTAAAAAAGATCCTCACAATTGTTGGTTCTATCAAATATGCGTCATTATTCTGTTGCTGCTAGAATTCTTAACCCTTTGGAGGACCAATGGCTGACCTGGTGGAGAGCAGTGATTCCGTCCGCATTGGTGGAATTAATGATTTCCACGTATTCCTCTCCGTCCGTCTTGCTGTCCTCGTTGTCCTTCAGCATCAGCTCAGCCTCCTCTGTGTCCCCACTGGCACAGGCAGCCAGGAACTCTGCAGCCCGGTCAAAGCGAACGCACTTCCTGAACACAGACATGGAAAGATAAATCAAACCCTTGGTCGTCTACAGCTGCTTGATGGATCCAACGGTTGGCGGATAAAAGCCGGAGGCTCAGAGCAACATCAGTGACATCTTCAGGTGAGAGAGAACCAACATCCTTCGTTGGTAAAAGGTGGATCACTGGGGAGGGAAGAGACGTCTCCTCCCAGGGCGAGCTCATCACCAGATTATGTGGTATTTTACTGAGGTTCTTATCATCACTATTTTGGATCCATCTGACTTTAAAGGCGGGCTCACAAACACGCGCATGTCACCTAGGTTTTCTAGGCTTTGCCCCCCCCCCCGGTCTAATAAAACCTGGGGGATCCCTGAAGTGGGACCTCTGACAGCTCTCAAGACAACATTAACGATCTCGTCTCGTTGGTTCGGGGACTCTGTGGGTCTGATTCATGATGACCGTCGTTGAACAATGAACAACAGAGCAGTCGACATTAAGTTTAACTAACTGGTTAGTTGTTGCTCCTAGTTTAGCCAAGTCACAATAACAGGGGGGCTTTCTAACCGTCGCTTGAGGAGAGGACTGGTTTCTTCTCTGCTCACAGACACCGACGGATCCGTCAGAGTGTTGCCGAGCACGGCCTCCGCCTCCGCCGACCCGTTCTCGACCGCGGTCCGCCACCTCCGCCGGGCCGCCGCGGGGGCTCTATCGGTGCTGGAACCGGCCCAGCGCTTCAGCTGCTCCCGCCGCTTCGTCCTCGCCGAGTCTCCCATGATTTATCCCAGGAGGACTGTGGATTTCTCAAAGAAACATTCGGTTGTGGAGACAGACACACCCTCCATGTGTATACTTTCACTTCCTGGTTCTTGCTGTGGATCAAACACACACCGGAAATGGAAGCCTTGAGCGACGGAAGTGACGTTGATGCCGGAAATTTCGAAAAGGGCGGGACTGATTTCTTAAATTTGAACCTTTTCCTCAATAAACTGAGCTTTCCCTGAAACGTTTAACATAGCTACCTCTAAAGAACTTGCGCAGCACTTGGTAACTGGCAGTTTGATATAAATAGTACACAAATCCATCTTTACATTTTACTGTCCTCATATTCTGCATGAAGGTCCAATGTGCATAATGACATGAATATTTCATCACAGTGCAATCATTGTTCACCAGGCGTTACAATGTTACCAACTCTGGGGTCAGGGGTTAGGGTTAGGGTTAGGGTTAAGGTCAGGGGTTAGGGTTAGGGTCAGGGGTTAAGGTCAGGGGTTAGGGTTAAGGTCAGGGGTTAAGGTTAGGGTTAAGGTCAGGGGTTAGGGTCAGGGGTTAGGGTTAGTCAGACTCTCTGGAGACATTAGAGATTTATTTGATGTGGGGTGGAAAGAAACGGGGGCTGGAACTGATGACGTCAGGCCTTTGGTGGAGTTTCAGAAGGTTGATGTGCAAGTTCCTCCGTGTTCAGAAGATGCACGTTTGCACCTGCTGACATCAGCGGTTGCAAGCAGCAGGTCGCTCCAACGGAAACACGACCCCCAACACTCATACGGCGCCACAGCAGCTGCTTTGAAAGATGAGCACACTCCACTTCATGTACAACAACTTCTCATGACCAAAGGCAGGATGAAAATGGACTAATGATGAGATAATAAAAGAGAAGTTTGTGGGTGCAAAGTGTGCACATGCAGGCCTTTTGAGCTACCGTTCCTCTCGCTATGACTGTGACAAACAGGAAGTGGTGCACTCAACCCAGTTTTTCTAAGTGTAAATGAAGTAACTTGTTTGTGGTAGTGAAATTCGAAACCCTGTACTGTCTCTGCCCTGAGAACCAGCAGCTGGTCTATATTTATCTCTGGTAGGTGCCACACCACTGTCGGTCCCATGTAGATCTCACAATTCAGACCGTGCACTTCACTTCACGGCCCCTAAGTACTGGGCTTTCTCACCTTCTGGGTCACAGGGCCCTCCCTGTGCTGCAGCCTAGCCTAGCCTAGCTGCATGTAGGCGAAGGCAGGGTACCCCGCCTAACGGGTGGCCAGCTGGGTGCAGGGCCTTATATGCATTTGACTTCAGTTCCTTGCTCAAAGGCACCTCAGCACTGCTCTGACAGTCTACCGATACCTCCCCTGACGTTGTCAAATGTATTAAAGTTGAGGAAAGATGGATTGTTTCAGATGGGATAAAGTTGCAATAATGTCAATCGCAAACAGCCGCGTTTAGTGACAGCAAATGTTATTTATTTCAATACTCGACAACATCATGACTACTTCTAATGGCGGGAGCCATTGAAAGGGGGAGGGGGGACGTGTGCCTCCGGCCTAGATATAACAGAGTTGGTTATGACCGTTATACAGTGCTTAGACCCGGGTTTAGAAACACCCGTGAGAAAGGACCTGATGGAGGTAATGGCGCTGGACCCTGTTGACGGCCTTTTCTGTGACATTAGTCCTGGTTCTGATTGTTCTGACACAGCACAGACAAAAGCTTAGCGTCCCTTTATAAATATATTTTGGTCACTCCTCAGTTGTTTAGCTCACCCATAAACTGCTGTCTGCTTCCTGGGTGGGAGGCAAAACCTTTGGTGTCTCCACCCCCCCTCCCTATATCTCCATGGGCAGATGAGATTGATAGAAATATGTCAAAGACGTTCTGATCATCAATATTCGCTCGATACAAATTAACCAGAGTAGGAGCTTGATTCCAAGGGAGCCTTGTAATGATGAACCTTCCCACTGGATCTAGGATAGTTCTTTGTATATGAAGGGGTTGGGAATTCCGCTGCGCCCCTGGTGTGGGAAGAACCGGATGATGCTTCTGCCTGGCCTGGCCGTCTTTCCCTCATTTGGGAATAAGACTTGTAGCACAACTGTCTGGTCATTCCCATTTTAATCTAGCGTGTTTCCTAAGGCCTCCAACATTCCAAGAGATCAACTCAACTTTGGAATCTGCTTCATCCTGATGTGCTGTCTGGTGTTGTTTCTCATCACAATTACACAATTACTGATTATCACATTCTGGTGTTAAAGGCAAAGTTTTGTGTCAAAGGTTACTGGACATTTACTGGTAGGTAAATAAGGAGCTGACCTCACAGTTTTTGGGAACGCCTCAGCCTTACGCTTTAAGCATTAAATCAATAACTTGTAAAGAGTCCAACCAGGTCAAACTCCAGAGAATACCGCTGTGTGTTCACGGTGCAACAGGCTCAGCGGCAACAACAGAAAAATCCATCCCTTTAAAAGCAGGTAAATGACTTATTTTAACCTGATCTAGATCTAGTTCGTTTCTCCACATTCGGCGTTAAACAGTCGGTGTTTCTCAGGGTCTTTGACCACAGCTGGTGGCCCAGGGTGGAGATCAGAACATGACTGGCACTCTGTCATGCATGCAGAGTTGTGTCCTTATCATAGTTTGTGTGAATGAGTGAGTATTTAGTGTGTTATTCCTCAGAATGGCCGCACATTCCATTCCGCCTCACACGCTGACCCGGCTGGCACGAGAATGGCTAGAAGAGGACACGCCGAACTTTGACCCCGCAGGAGTGTGTGTGGGGTTGCGTGACGTGGAGGCGAGACTGTTGTGTAAAACGCCCCACAGCGTCCTGGCGGGGAGCCCCTTCTTCACCGCGGTGTTCCGAGAGCTCGGCTGCTCCGTGCACTGGCTGCTGCAGGAGGGATCTGAGACCGGTAACGTCCCACTCTGCTCCATCACCCCAGATGGTCTTTGATGTATTTAAATCACGTTTGAGGAGAATGCCACATTTTCCACTCATTAATATGGACATTAACAGGGAACCGGCTGACATTTCTTTGAAGCCAGTTCCATACTGGAGTGTTACTGGAGACCCCAACAGATCTTTATAGCACCTCACCTGTGAAAATGTAGCTACAGGTTGTAGTTGGCGTCTTTGATTTCTAGTTCTGGTTCTCCTGTAAACGTGGACCGAATGACAGTTGATTGGATAAATACACCGTCCATGCAGGAGTATAGAGCCAGGCACAAGTTCCTGTCCAAATGTTCAAACAGAACCACTAAATGTAGTGTAGAGTGTGTTTAAAGGGGTTTCCTGGGGAAATGACCCTGAGCTCATGCTGCATGTCCTCAGTCCCCAGAACGTCCTGTCTTTGCTGTCTGTCCAGGTTAGGGTCTGTCCACTACAGCCGTGTAAAGGACAGTGTTTGACCTGGTGATGCGGGACGCCGTCTTCTCCTCCACAGGGCCGGATGGCGTCACATTAGCAGCTGTTGTGAGAGGCCCCGCGAGGTGTCTCCTCCTTGGTGAAAGGCCAGCTCTCAACTGCCTGGCCCGGGCTTCGGGCATCGCCACACGCTGTTCTCAGCTGCGAGCGCTGGCGGCTGCGGCGGGTTGGCACGGCCAAGTGGCGGGGACTCGCAAGACAACGCCGGGCTTCCGTCTGGTGGAGAAGTATGCCATGCTGGTCGGCGGCGTGTCCATGCACAGACAAGACCTGAGTGGAATGGTGATGCTGAAGGACAACCACATCTGGGCATCAGGGAGCATCACGCAGGTAGGCGGCGGCGGCCTTCAAGCTTTGTGTCCCTTCAACTCTGATGACTGACATGAACCTTTTGGTGACCAAATGTGAGGAAACACGAGTCTTTTGGGGGCGTTTAGGCTGTGGGAAGCGCCCGCTCGGTGTGTGGCTTCAGCAGCAAGATTGAGGTGGAGTGTCGCTCTGTAGAGGAGGCATCAGAGGCAGCAACAGCAGGAGCAGATGTGATCATGCTGGACAACTTCCCACCTCAGGTAGAGCATCAGTCACACCTGGGTCATGGCTCAGGTGCAGGTTTCCTCTCACCCTGTCCTCCACCTCTAACCAGCAGGAGTTGCACGCTGCAGCTCAGGCACTGAAGCGAGAATTCCCGTCCCAGGTGGTAGAGGCCAGCGGGGGGGTGACTCCTGAGACCCTGTCCTCGTATTTCTCCCCTCACGTGGACATCATCTCTCTGGGCTGCATCACGCAGGGCTGCCCCGTGGTGGATTTTTCTCTGAAGGTCCAAAAGCCCGTCTCCTGATCCGGCCGGGATCAATCACGAGCATCATCACAGGATGTTCAGGAATAAAAATCAAATCAAAGAAACAGTCCCGTGGTCGTCCTTTAATGTACTGAAGAACATAAGAAGGGGGGGTGGCAGGAGGCGTCCGGGCTTCCATCCTCGGTCCGTTGGTGGCAGCGGCTGTTTTTCTGTTATATGGATGAAAGTTGCAACCCTAGGGCCTAACTCTAACCCTAGGGCTAGGGTAACCCTAACCCTAACCCTAACCCTAACCCTAGGCTAGGGTAACCCTAACCCTAACCCTAACCCTAACCCTAGGGCTAGGGTAACCCTAACCCTAAGGCTAGGGTAACCCTAACCCTAACCCTAACCCTAGGGCTAGGGTAACCCTAACCCTAACTCTAGTGCTAGGGTAACCTAACCCTAACCCTAACCCTAACCCTAACCCTAACCCTAGGGCTAGGGTAACCCTAACCCTAACTCTAGTGCTAGGGTAACCCTAACCCTAACCCTAACCCTAACCCTAACCCTAACCCCAAACAGCTGGACACCTTTAAACCTTTAACCCCAGCTCAGGCGCCTCGCTATGCAAGGTCACACTGCTACCAGGTCTCACTGGGTGGGACGAGGTGGAGACAAGAAAAGCAGAAGCAGGTTGGGTAAAATGCGATGATCAGCGCACAAGTGCAAGTCTTGCATCCTGTTTCAGAAGAGATTCAGGAAGTCCTGTGCAGCAGCAGCAGGCTGAGCAGCTCTCCAGGGGCAAAGATGGCTCTGCTGCCTCACCTCTTCCTTCACTCCTTCCTCCTCGGTCTTGGTAAGAGCTCCATTTCAGTTTGGATCCAACAACAAAACGGACGATTCTTCCTCTGATTGCGGGGTTTCTGTTGTCCTGTGGGATCAGTTGTGTGGGCTCAGCTCCAGGTTTAACCTTCACACCTGATCCCCTGAAGAAGAGGGATTAGAAGAAGAAGAGTTTTAAAGGAAGATTAAGTGTTTCCATCTGGTTGTGTAGAAGTCAGAGACAGTTCTAATATTAAACTTTAGGCTCCACAACTAAAACAAAACTGTATTTGAAATTTTTCGCCGCCAGTCGAACAAAAGTACGATGAATATGTAAATAAGTGCAACACTTCTAGTCATTCTTTTACTCATCATTTGTAAGGAATCCGCGTCTCTTTGACTTTCAACATTGATTTGACAAATCCAAACGTCTACGATGGAGAACGGGATCATTTCTTTGGCTACAAAGTTCTTCAGTTCACATCTGGGGAATCCAAAGGGTGAGTTTGACCTGCTTTTATCTCCAGCTGCTTAAAATGGCCACTTCAGAGTCAGATGCAGTTAGAACGATTGAATCTAGCGTGAAGCTCCTAACTAGCTACAGCGTGAAGCTCCTGAGTAGCTACAGCGTGAAGCTCCTGAGTAGCTACAGCGTGAAGCTCCTAACTAGCTACAGCGTGAAGCTCCTGAGTAGCTACAGCGTGAAGCTCCTGAGTAGCTACAGCGTGAAGCTCCTAACTAGCTACAGCGTGAAGCTCCTGAGTAGCTACAGCGTGAAGCTCCTAACTAGCTACAGCGTGAAGCTCCTAACTAGCTACAGCGTGAAGCTCCTAACTAGCTACAGCGTGAAGCTCCTGAGTAGCTACACCGTGAAGCTCCTGAGTAGCTACAGCGTGAAGCTCCTGAGTAGCTACAGCGTGAAGCTCCTGAGTAGCTACAGTGTACAAAACGTACATTGTCAAACATTTTGAACTCACTGTTTGAAAAAGCCTTTTTTAAACTTCTGGACCTCGTGGTCCTCACAAATGTAGCAAAAGCTCAGAGTTTGACACGGATCCAGTTTGGTGCGTTTATGAATCTGTGACTGGGACGTTAGAGATGACCGGCCGTTTCCACAGGATATTTGTCAGTGCACCTCTCAATGGATCTGGGGCCATTTGCAAACTGGGCCGGTCCAGAGCCAGCGAGTGTTTCACCAGACAAGGTAAATTCCACCAAAACAAACAGAAACGATGAAAGAACACCAGAGGAAGGTTCTGCATTTGTTGCTCTTCCAGAAATTCTCTTCAAAAACCAAACGTTTCCAGTCCGGAACCTGGGCCTGTCCATCATCAAAGGCTCGGACCCGTCCACCTTCACGGTGAGACATCAAAGAGCCTCCAAAATCAGGGTGGCGGCGAGTGGGATGTGACCGGCCTGTGTTTCCCCCCCAGGCCTGCAGCCCCAGCCTGGCCCACGGCTGCAACGACAACTCCTACCTGAACAGTGTGTGTTTCCCCCTCCCAGCCCAGGGCCAGCAGCCCCGGGCGCTCACGCCCGCCTTCCAAGGTCCGCACGCACACGCACACGCACACACGCACACGCACACGCACACACGGACATCCCTCCATCCACCAGCCCTCCATCCACCATCCATCCAGCCACCACCATCAACCCGAATAGGAACAAAAGAAAGAAACAAAAAAACGGAAAAAGAAGTAAAGAAGAAAACCAGAAAGAAATAAAGAAAGAAGAAACAGCCAGCCAGAAAGAAAAAAAAAGAAAGCCGAAAAGCAGAAAGAAAAAAAAAAGAAAGAAATGAAGAAAAGAAGAAATGAAAAAAAGACAGAAAAAACCCCAGAAAAAAGAAAGAAAAAAACGAAAAGAAAAAGAGCCAGAAAAAAATAAAGAAAACCGAATAAAAAGAAGCCAAAATAAAAAAAGAAACATGAATCAACCCCACAAAAACCCGCCATAAAAAATCCATCCCTCCATACAACCCTCCACAATCATCAAATAAAAACCCATCCATCCAAACCTCCACCCTCATCCACCCATCCACCCCTCCATCCACCCCTCCACCCCTCCATCCCTCCATCCACCCCTCCATCCATCCCTCCACCCCTCATCCACCCCTCCATCCATCCCTCCATCCACCCCTCCATCCCTCCATCCACCCCTCCACCCCTCCATCCACCCCTCCATCCATCCCTCCATCCACCCCTCCATCCACTCATCCTCCACCCCTCCATCCACCCCTCCACCCCTCCATCCCTCCCTCCACCCCTCCATCCCTCCATCCACCCCTCCATCCACTCATCCCTCCATCCCTCCACTCATCCCTCCACCCCTCCCTCCATCCCTCCATCCATAATAATCACCATTCTTCTGCAGACTGCACCAAAAAGCAGGTGGATCTTGTCTTTCTCTTCGATGGATCTCTCAGTATGACTGAAGCTGAATTCCAGGAAAACAAGAAGTTCATCAAAAACATAATGGTTTCCCTCAAAAACACCTCATTCAAGGTGAGGGAACATTAAAGGGAAGCACAGTCGTGACCGTGTGACCGTCTCATTTCAATGACTTTGTCACTCTTCAGTTTGCAGCGGTTCAGTTTTCAAACTGGTCCAGTAAAGTTTTCGACTTCAATGAATATGAAGATGGGAGCGCTGAGAAGGCTCTGGACAAGGAACCGCACATGAAGAGCCTCACCAACACACACAAAGCGCTCCAGTTCGTGCTGTAAGCTGCCAAACCCGTTTCTCTTTGATGTGGACAATCACATGGTCACATGGTTGATGTCTCTGGACCATGATGACACTCACTGTTCTCAATGATCGTTTGTTTCAGGGTGAAACTCTTTGAAAACAAAACAGCAGGAGTTTCTCCTGATTCCACTAAAGTTCTGGTTCTGATCACTGACGGTGATCCCAGTGATCCCGACAACGACATCATTAGTCAATATGATGAAAAGAACATCATTCGCTTTGTCATCGGGGTAAGTTTGAAAGTGTTAGCATTGTTATCACAAGTCCTGAGGAGTGCTACCGATAACAGTGTTGGGGTGATTTAGATGCTCCACAAATGGCAACATATCGTGTGTTTCAGGTCAAACAAGCTGACATAACAAAATTTCGGGCCATTGCCTCAGAACCAAAAGACAAAAATGCCTTCAAAATTGAGAAGTACGGTAACCTCACCGGGATTCTTGAAAACTTTCAAAAAAGGATCTTTAAAATGGAAGGTGATCATTTTTTATAGTTATAAGATGTATGTAGGCATGTGCACACACACACACTCACACACACACACACCACTCACACACACAACACACACACTCACACACACACACACACACACACTCACACACTCACACACACACTCACACACACACACACCCACACACACACACACACACTTGTGTATAACATGACTATCTTGGCTACTTTAGGCACCCGAACAAGTCAGGCCGGAGACTTAAAGAACGAAATGGCCCAGACTGGATTCAGTGGGGTCAGCCACAATGTGAGTGAACCTGCAAGTTTATCGTGACGTCATTCCAATGATGCCAAAAGTCCGTGTGATTGAATATTTGGTCCGGTTCCGCCGATATTTAGGTGTAAGCAGATAATCTAGATAATATAGGAGAACGTATTTACAGGCACACGTCCCTAATGAAGAGACATTTGTTGGCTTCTCTGCTCTCTGGGCTCCTCACAGTTGTGCACGTTTCTCTTACTAGGATACTTTGATTCTGGGCTCAGTGGGGTCCTACAGCTGGAAAGGTTCACTTCATGAGCTGCGGGGACAAAAAACTACTCAAATTGACGATCCAGACATGCAGATGGACTCCTACCTTGGTACTGAACACAACACATGCAATATCAGTTGTTCTATCGAGGTAGTCATGTTTATTTTACATTGATGTAGAAAATTATTTGTTCTAAAATGCAGCACATAAGATTAGACAAAGTGTAGTTCACAAAGACCCAGATGAAGTTTTACAATAGGTCACACATGGAGGGTAAACAGGGCCCTGCCCTGGAGCCGGGCTGGAGGTTGGAGCCCGTCAGCCTGATTCAGAAATATGGGCCCAACACCTGCAGGATTAATCATCAGGGTCTGGTGGAATATTGGAAAAGGTAGCTTAATCTCTACTAGATATATGTGGCCTCACCCCAGAACACAGCACGACTTCTGGAACCAAAGTCCGAAGAAGGGTTTCCAGTGCTCAGCCTTCATCGTAAGGTCTATGACAGCACTTCACCCTTGGTGTGGTGCTGGAAAGGACATGGGACAATTCACCCAACCAGTCTGAAGAGACTTACCACTGGGTACCCAGAAGCACCCTATCAGGTGGAAGATGAGACGAGATATAAAGCTCATTACTCATAACGTGTGAATGTATATTTAGACCTTGTTGCCAGTGCAGAATCCATTTTGCGTTGTTCTAATGCCTTTTGCATCGTTGCAGGATATGCAGTTTCTGTTGGAGAGAGGAATAACGCTGTGGTGTATTTTGCCGGTGCACCAAGGTCGGAACATGTGGGACAAGTTGTCCTTTTTAAAAACGATGGCATGAACTGGACGGTAGCCCAGAAAATCAGAGGGAACCAGGTTAGTCATTCAACATTCATTAAGCATTAATTATAAGTTACTCCTCAATGTGCTGAAATACCATTAATTTGAGCACTTTTAGTTGAAACAGAGTCTATATGATACACCCATTTTATGTCCTTCAAAATGTACATTTTCTATAGAAACACTATTTGATGTCTTATTACGCCTACATTTAAACGTTTTTTCATTAGGAAGCAAAAATCAGTTCAGTATTCAATTTCCTTGTTTTTGACCAATATACAGTAGATTTCCCAACAAACACATAACTTTAGGGTTAGAGTTAGGGTTAGGGGTTAGGGTTAGGGTTAGGGGTAGGTTTTAGGGTTAGGGTTAGGGTTAGGGGTTAGGGTTAGGGTTAGGGTTAGGTTTTAGGGTTAGGGTTAGGGTTAGGGGTTAGAGTTAGGGTTAGGGGTTAGAGTTAGGGGTTAGTGTTAGGGGTTAGGGTTAGGGTTAGGGTTAGGGGTTAGGTTTTAGGTTAGGGTTAGGGTTAGGGTTAAGGGTTAGGGTTAGGGTTAGGTTTTAGGGTTAGGGTTAAGGGTTAGGGTTAAGGGTTAGGGTTAGGGTTAAGGGTTAGGGTTAAGGGTTAGGGTTAGGGGTTAGGGGTAGGGGTTAGGGTTAGGGGTTAGGTTTTAGGGTTAGGGTTAAGGGTTAGGGGTTAGGTTAGGGGTTAGGTTTTAGGGTTAGGGTTAAGGGTTAGGGTTAGGGTAGGGGTTAGGTTTTAGGGTTAGGTTTTAGGGTAGGGTTAGGGTTAAGGGTTAGGGTTAGGGTTAGGTTTTAGGGTTAGGGTTAGGGGTTAGGTTAGGGTTAGGGGTTAGGTTTTAGGGTTAGGTTTTAGGGTTAGGGGTAGGGGTTAGGGTTAAGGTTAAGGGTTAGGGGTAGGGGTTAGGGGTTAGGTTAGGGTTAGGGGTTAGGTTAGGGGTTAGGTTTTAGGGTTAATTTTAGGGTTAGGGTTAGGGTTAGGGGTTAGGTTTTAGGGTTAAGGGTTAGGGTTAGGGTTAGGGTTAGGGTTAAGGTTAAGGGTTAGGGGTTAGGGGTTAGGGGTTAGGGTTAAGGGTTAGGGGTTAGGGTTAGGGGTTAGGTTTTAGGGTTAGGTTTTAGGGTTAAGGGGTAGGGGTTAGGGTTAAGGTTAAGGGTTAGGGGTTAGGGGTTAGGTTTTAGGGTTAGGGTTGGGGTAGGGGTTAGGGTTAAGGTTAAGGGTTAGGGGTTAGGGTTAAGGTTAAGGGTTAGGGGTTAGGGTTAGGGTTAGGGTTAGCAGTTTATATCCCAGGAAAAAGCAAATAAAGTCTCTTCTTGTATTTATCCTTTGTTTGTTCATGACCAGTACTTCTTAACTGTACTAAAAGATTTTGAGGTTTACATCAGTTTCCAGTATAATTTGGGCCTCGACTAAATTTTACTTCCTTTAATGTTCCACATGAAAAAGTATCTTCTACATTTTAACATATGGATTCCAATGTAAATACAATATAATAACATAATAGCAATTTCCATTTTCCCCTTTTGTTCATTACTTTTGATTTACCCTTACCCTAACCCTAACCCTAACCCCTAACCCTAACCCTAACCCTAACCCTACCCCTACCCCTTACCCTAACCCCTAACCCTAACCCTAACCCTACCCCTACCCCTAACCCTAACCCTAACCCTAACCCTACCCCTACCCCTAACCCTAACCCCTACCCCTACCCCTAACCCTAACTATAACAGTCGCACATTGCTTCATACAGTAATATCAGGTGTTCCAGACAGAAGAGCTTAGAGGCTTTCAGCATCCTTCATCATCATTTTTTACTCACCTGTCAGATTGGATCCTACTTTGGCGCAGAGCTGTGCTCCCTTGATGTC
This sequence comes from Takifugu flavidus, assembly GCF_003711565.1. Lineage (NCBI taxonomy): Eukaryota > Metazoa > Chordata > Actinopteri > Tetraodontiformes > Tetraodontidae > Takifugu > Takifugu flavidus. The sequence continues at coordinate 15,297,799 of NC_079525.1, forward strand.
GACTCAGATGGTAACACCGACTTCCTGCTGGTGGGGGCGCCGCTCTTTTACCAGCCCCAGGAGAAAAGAGAAGGCCAGATACACGTCTACAGGCTGACGAAGGAGGTTGCCTTTCTTTCAGTCTGAACTACAATGATGTATATTCGACACATTCAGTCTCCGTTAACTTGTTTGTTTTCCAAAAGATGAAGCTTCAAAGTGAACAGAATGTAAATGCCCTATCCATGGGGCGATTTGGCACGAGCATAACCAGTGTTGCAGATCTGAACGGTGATGGTCTCAGAGACGTTGCTGTCGGAGCCCCCCTTGAGGATGACAACCGGGGAGTTGTGTACATCTATCTGGGTGACGGACAGAAAGGGATACGCAGCACCTTCAGTCAGGTGGGACAGAAACATGACACTTCTTTGTTTTTCTTTTTGGTTCGCTGTCGGGGGAAATGGCAGTGCAGCACGATATCGGATATCTGGTTAAAAGGTTTCATCAGTTGTTTCCCCCAACTGATGAAATCACAAGATGTTCCTTAAAAACAGTGTTGCTGGAGGTTCTTGTGAATTTTACCAAAAAGCTCAGACAACTTTCTGAGTGACATGTTTCTTAATCCAGAGAATCCAGAACATTCAGCCCAAGTGGAGATTCTTTGGACAAGCTATTGATGGAGGCATCGACCTGGGAGCAGACGGACTCCCCGATATTGTGATTGGATCACAGGGGGCAGTTGTGGTATTAAGGTACTTACCCTTCATCTGTAGAAAGTGACCTGTGTGCCAACATTCTCTCTCGCATGCGACAGAACTGCTAACGTTGTTTTTGAACTGTTTTCTCATTATAGGGATATTTTAAGACCCCTCCAAATATTCTAATCAAACACAGCCAAAACATCTCTGAATGTTAACATCCGTTTAAAATGTCTTTCAGGTCCAAACCCGTCTTTAATGTCAGTGCTCGTCTATATTTTGAACCGAAGACAATAAGCATTGAAAACATTGACTGCGTTAGCGCGACAGACAAAACTTTCCAAATGGGTGAACTGGTGGCTTGTTTTCACATGGCAGAAGCAACAAAGAGCGTTGCAGGTAGAGATCTGATCTATCGATAGCTGCTCATACTGAGCCCCATCGCTGCTTTACTGCTGCTAATTTCTGGCTTTTTAGGTTCCCTGAAGTCTGGACTAAATATATCCTGCTTTATTAATGTGGATCCACTGAGGCAAATGTCCCGAGGTTTCTTCAATGAAACTGGGAGCAAAGCTAGGAACCATACTGCCACCCACGAGTTACTGGACAAAGAGAACTGCTTTAGCTACCGCATCTATATGACCGTAGGCTCTTGCATTTGAGATGTTTGCACATTTCTATCAATGCATTTTACTGACAGCTGAAGTGTCTGCACACTAAAGCCTGAACGTTCACCTTTTCCACTCGCTGAAAACGTTCCGCACAGTTTTATTATGTGTGTTTTCCTTCAGGAGTGTGTCAGGGACACATTGTCGCCCATCGGCATCAATTTCACCTTTTCCCAAGTGAACGGTGAGAGTTCCCAGGCTGTCCTGAACGTGGACAGCAGACGGCAGCTTCATATCGAGGTACCTGGACTCGCAATGCTTTTTCATAAATGTGACAGGAATTCTCGGCTGGAACATGAAGGTGTGAAAACACAGATGAAGACTCACAATAGGAACATATTCTTTCTAAAGTTTTGAATCATGATACTAATTACTTATTATTGTAGAATAGATCAAAATATCCATATTTGGCGTTACTACATTTTTCACAATGAAGGACATAAATGTTGTAAAGCCAGCTCGAATGGTAGAGGTTTGGCACCATCGGTACGCCCTGAATAAGGTGGTGCCGACCCAAACGGGCCATGACACCAGGACCAGAAATCCAACGGACCCCATTAGATCATTCAAATTCTAATTTTTAAAAAGCTCTAGAGTCGTTTGGTGAAAGATGATTAGGGATGTATATTTGACACAATAATGCAATATTTCAGTAATTCGGGGAATGTTCTCTGTAGACTGTCGGCGATTATTTGATATTGTGTTGCATGAGATCTCCCTTGTCTGGATCTTTACTTTCTACATTTAACAGGTTCCCTTTGAAAAACAATGTAGAAAGAATGACTCCTGCGTCGCTGAGCTTGACGTCGACTTCACGTTCATGTAGGTCGAGCTCGGCACCGCTGGGGTATTCACATTAACAAAACAGGCCCAAATGTGACGATTGTGCTGACATTGGCAGGACCCAAACCTTGCTGGTGGCGGAGGACAGCTACTTCAACCTTTCACTGAAGCTGGCCAACAGTGGCGACGACTCCTACAACACCAGTCTGACCATCTTTTACCCTCTGGGACTCTCCTTCTCCAGAATGACACAGGTAAGAGCCTCACAAACCAGGAAGGTTCCGCCTGTTTCTGGGCTTCTTCTCTTAGTGAAGCTCAATAGTTCTGTTGGAAGAAGCAGCTTTCAGGAAACCCTTCGCTAGATGTAGTCCCACAAAGTCACAGCTGAAAATCCTCTTTAATCCCATACATTTTGTACTATCCTTGTGAGGCCTTTTATGGGCATGATGCAGCCCCCCAGCAGCTTAGGGTCAGGGTTAAGGTTAGGGTTAGGGGTCAGGGTTAGGGTTAGGGTTAGGGTTAGGGGTCAGGGTTAGGGTTAGGGGTCAGGGTTAGGGTTAGGGTTAGGATCAGGGTTGGGGTTAGGGTTAGGGGTCAGGGTTAGGGTTAACCCTAACGCCACACATCACCACTAAAGGCTTTACCCTAACATCAACCTAAAGTAACCTCAACCCCCACATAGGTCCCATCAAACATTCGAGCTTGTGGGGGCAGTAAGAATGTCTCTTCTCTGAACAACCCAGTTCTTTGGGCATATTCAGGTCGCTAATTTTGATCTGTGTTGTTTTCTCTAAACAGCAGACGAGATCAACACAGCACATCTGTCTGGACCAGGAGGGAGTGATCGACAGAACCACGTGCAGCATCAGCCTGCCCGTCTATCGCAGCAGATCAGTTGTCAGTCATCCTGACACACAATGAACCCGAATACTTGAGCTTTGGATGTTTTCAAGTTCTCTAATGTGCTACTGACGTCACCCTCTTGCTTCCCCCCACAGGCAGCCTTTAACGCTTCTTTCCGCATCATGACTGATGAAAAATGGAATGATACCGTGTCACTAACTGTAGCTGGAGCAAGGTGTCTGAATGATCTCTGCTGACTTCAGCTCGATTTGAATATCACATTATTGATGTCCTCGCCTTTAATCTCCATTAAAACTCTCTTTTTTCACCCTCAGTGATAACGCAAACCCCAACAGGAGCAGTTCTGTGACCAAAAGCATCCCAGTGCAGTTTCAGATCA